>NC_092583.1:3868763-3998763 GCF_037975245.1 Apostichopus japonicus
GAATGTAAAGTGTTCATATTTATATATCGTGTAGGCATATAATGTTTTATAGATATACCTTACGTAATTATCATGCGTTTTATTGTAGGTCTATATTGTACATATATTTTCAAGACAGCTGATAGAAAGATGTTAGATACTTTTATCAATTCTTTCAATCAAGAGATGTCCTTTATTTTGGTATATATTGGTGACGGTTAATTGACCTGAAATTGTATAAACATAAACTATCATTAAAACAATGGAAGCAATAAAATTAACGCCAAATTCATTTATTTGTTTGAAACGATATCAATATTTGCCATCGGACACCTCAATGAATTATTACAATACCTAACGGAGTTGGTTCATTGGAGACTAGTCATTGATTAAAATGTCAATTCCCTTTTCAACAGTTTTCATACTATTCCAATCTGTGGATAAAAGTAGAATGCCTTCTGCCTTGTGAAAAAAACTTGACACATGGAAAAGTTAGCCTCGAAACTTAAACATTAAGAAATGACATTTGTAGTGACGTCATACATTGTAGATAGCACTGCCCGTATATGACTTCACTAACTACACTACACTAATTCTTTCCCCCAAATCTAAACAAAAATGTTAACCGTGAATGATATATACCCCGTCTCCCAGCGTGATGTAGAGGCGACGGAAGCGGGTTTAATCGGGAAGGGGTAGGGGAGTAAGGTTAGGGCACACACCTGCGATGGGAAGTTGGACATGCGACTTTCATCATACAAGAACGCATGCACGCGTCACATACACAATTGTATTTGAATAATGGAAATGATAGCAACATTTTACATCTAAGCTCCCTTACCGAATCAATTTTTGCTAAAACAGGAGGAGACAAGATGTGACGTTTGCGGAAAAGTTGTATCTAGCCCGCACTAGTGTGTTGGGAAGTGACGAATTTAGTATGTAAGTATTGGTCAGTCGAATGACGGCATTGTTGTATGTATATAAAACGTAAACAAAAAGCCTTTTCGATTTCTGATGGGTTATCTCGACGTGTGACGTACGGTAAGTCGTGTAATTTGGAAGGAGCTGCTGTAAATTGCTAATGGCAGGATACTCCACATACTTTTCTCATTGACTTACTAAATTGAAATAATAAAGTTTTATCTAATTGTGGTAGATTGTTTCACTAGGTAGAAGCTATATAACCCTCATTGGATAGTTGCCACTTTCCATTTCCATATAATGACAACATGAATATGTGGTTGCTTTGAGAGCACAACCTTGCCGTCACTTGTAAACAAGTTTCTTTACTCACCGGTAAACATATTTCCTAAACAAGCTTCTTTAATTACCGATAAAAACGTTTCCTATGTTGCTCTTTGAAGGTATAACATGTCACATGACCAATTTGAAGTGATTAATGCACCCACAAATCCGCACTGAATTTTTATTGATACATGCTGTAATCAACATGAATTGCCTTTCTTTTGTGTTTTCAGGTTAATGGATCGGATCCCGTTACTGACAAATTTCTTTCTTCATTCCCTTATTGTAAAGCAATGCCCCGTTTACAATTTTTACAATAGAACTAACAAAACAATGGGAATTTAAGGAACGAATAAATTTCAAACGGCTTGTATTATTCAAAAGCTAGAATTTGGTTTATATTTAGATATATTATAATAAAGAAAATTACTTGAATAAAATATATTGAGATAAAAAAAACACTTATATACTCAAGCGAACATTGAACAGAACTTGAACTTCACAAGATGGTCAAGGGACATGCCTGGTAGAGCTCATCAGTGAGACCTTTTCGGTTACAATGGTGTCTCTGTTTGTTATCATTCATTCGTTCTTCCTTCCTTTCTTTCCTCATTTAATTATTTTATTATTTGTTTGAAGTGGGTGGGGCAACTTGATAAGCCCAAACTAGTCGCCAAAAAGAACATATGGTTACCAACATAAAGTTTGATCAAAGAAATTGTAAACGTCCAAACAAAAAATATGCTTGAACTCAATATAGTTTGACGTATACAGGCAAGCAATACTAGCTTCAGTGTCGGTAATCTCCCATTACAAGCCCTCAACGTATGATAAACCCATCCGTGCAGGTAGAGAACCAATCCTTAATTATTGTACATAACCCATTCATAGTGTGTATGATAGTGTAAAAGTTTTCCTTAAGAAGTAATCACATACGTCCACGCAGTTAGTAGGCCTATTCAAAATCAGATTTATGCCAGGAGTAACGATATCAATATTTGACGTTGGACACCTCAATGAATTATTACAATAACTAAAGGTGTTGGTTCTTTGGAGACTATTTCTTGTTGTATTTGCAAGGCTTTACAAATTTCGACGATTTCGAAGCACAACCAACTTACCAAAAACCTGTAGTAGTCTTTGGCAGATACGAATATAACTAGAAGAGAAAAGAAGTATTTTGTCGAGAAGAACGCAACAATATTTTCTCTAATCGTTTGGTCATCACAGTTTAACCTCATTAATAACGCCAAATGATTTAAACCGGATTACTTACTAAGTGATATTTGATGGCGTTTCTTATACGCTGGTGACCAAAATTTGTGACGTGACTATAGCTATATACAACAACCATACTTCTCAACCCGTGATTGCGAGTTTCGAAGCTGCTGTCAAAAGACTACAACACTACAGGTATCCTTTTCTTTTGGTATATGTAGCCTGATACTACATGACTGATTACATTAACAAAATTTTCCTGGAAGCCTTGGAAGAAATAACGTACTTGATTAAACTTCTATGTTGGAGTTCTATCACCGCGTGTTTGATATTTTCACATCTCATGTAAAGGAAGATAATATATGAACATAGGCTTGAGTTCAGTATTTCAGCAACATGACACCAAGAAGATCTAATAATTACATATCTCTAATCGCAATCTTCTTGGTCGTCGATACGTTACTCCTCGTCGCGTTGGTAGAACTAACTTTTGGACCAGAGGACCCAAATAATAATGAGGTCATATTTGAAGGAGAAAATGTCACCCTCATCTGTCGTGTGACTGATGTGGCGACTGGTGAAATTGTGACCTTTGATGTAACCCTAGGCGATACAAATATAATCATCAACAACGAAGACGTTTCTGACGGTGCTATTTCTCAGTTTGAAACAATGGACAACGAAATAAGATTCGTCTTATCTGCCGCCAAAGATGATATCACAATTCCCTATACATGCACGGTTACATCCAACAACCAGATGACGCAAATGAAGTTCTATTTTCTGACAGTTTCACCCTCAAACGCAACTCAGTGTCGACATAATAGCACATATGAGAAGTTATCTACAGACACGCTTAGACTCTCCTGTTATTATTTATCTTCTTTTTATTCTGATAATCATTTTTGGATTAAGACAGATTCAAATGGAATAACAACGCAGTTGACATCTGACCAAATTGCAGTGGGTAATGATAAAATGCTTCTTGTGTCTTATGTCCAACCGTCGAAAGAATTGAGCCTGTCTAACTATTCCTGTCAAACATCGGCTAATCTAAATCCTCGTTTACTCGAATCCTCTCAAGGTTGCAACGCTGGTCCATTTGTTGTTAATAGTCAGCCTTTGGTAACATTTTCACCCAATCGCCAAATTATATCAGCAGGCGAAAGTCGCAATGTTACATGCAAAGATGTAAGTATACAGGGCACAGCTACCGCTGCTATCTGGCCAGTGCAAACACCAGTAATAAACGTTTCTTTCCACCAGTTTGGTTCTAATATTCTTCAGATTACAGTTTCGGATTCAGTTAAGGATGGCACCCTCATAGATATTACATGCAACGCATTTATAATGTTCACTAACGTTATAACTTACACCTTAACGTTGACAGTGGGGGACTCAATTGTGACATCAACGCTGCCAAGCATCAACATGCAAACTGGTTCCAAAGGTCCTGGGACTAATGAAACACCGAGTCAACCATCATCAACTCTGCTTCTAGTTATCATAGCCATCACTAGCGTTGCTTTAATTCTTGCAGTGGTTTTGTCTGTCATTGCATGTCGCTGTTTGTGTAGAGAAAGACAGGACGTCGAAAATGAACATCAATATTTTACCGTTCTTTACGAGACAATGTTTAGGAGAGGTCAAAGAAGGGATGATGGACCACTGGATCGTAATAACACCAGGTCCTCTGAATATAGTAAACCTGTAACGTATGAACACAATATGATAGCTTTTATACCACAACCGTTAACCAATCACAAAGACAACAACGTCGACAACAACAATGTCAATAGACGCCAATCTGATGACAAATATGACATAGTGAACCGCTCGTTTAACCATGACGTTGACGAAAAACGCGATGACGATTAAGAAAATCCCTATGGTGATGACGAATTGGATAACGTGCCTCATCACGCTGATCATTAATGCAAATAAACATACTGGTGACAATCAATTACATTCCAATTCTGATTCAATTTGCCTGCTTTTGTTAACACAACAAACGGTAGGCTAATTGTCAATATATAAACCGTTGACAATATCTTCCAATACTATCTGGAAATACCGAAGCCAGAACCTTGTTGGTAACTTTTAATGTCGCTGTTTGATGATAACATATTTCGGTTTTTACTCCTTCGTTTACTCCAGTTAATCTGTGATAACATCCAGTGCAGAGGGTCTTCACAATGGTAACTTTACTGAATTTTAATCCTGTTGTTAGTTAAACTTTATACATTTAACTTTATACATATATGCTTAGTCGGTAAATATGGTGTGTATGCTTGGTGTAGCGGTTAGAGTGTCCAATCTGTAACCTTCAGTTTCCTCGTTAAAACAACCAATAGGAAACATAATCTTGTGAAGTATGCAAAATCTGAACGTGCACAGTGTTGTTAAATAGAGTATTTATTGAATTTGTTTTTCTATTGCAAGCTGCCTCGTTCTCCCTGCACATGTGTGGCATGCAAAGTGAAGTATGAAACATTCAGTTACTAAAATTTGGAAATCCATCTCACATGTTATTGTTCCAATTCTTTGTCATATTTTCAACCTTGTGCTTACGTCTGGTACTTATCCAGATGCCCTGAAAGTTGCAAAAGTCATCCCGATTTTTAAAAAGGGGTATCATAACGCTCCAGAGAATTACCGGCCGATCAGCCTGCTACCTTGTATGAATGAACTGCTAGAAAGATCTATCGAGAAACGTCTGAGAATATTCTTGGACAACAATGATACCCTTTTTGACTTTCAATTCGGCTTCAGAAAGGGTCATGGTACAAGTCATGCCCTTTTAGAGACTACAAATTATATTCGTACTTATCTAGATAGTGGTGAGAATGTGTTAGGTCTTTATCTAGGTGTCAAGAAAGCCTTTGACACTGTCGACCACAAAATCCTCCTTGCAAACTTATACAGTTACGGTATTTCAGGTAAAGCTTTCGATGTTATGCATAGTTACTTATCTAACATGAAGCAATTGATGTATATTAACAGTACTTATTCTACGTGTTCCAATGTTAATATCGGTGTGCCCCAGGGATCTGTTTTAGGACCGCTTTTATTCTTAATCTATGTTAGCGATATTAAAAATGTTGTACCTGACGAGTCCTTAAGACTTTTTGCTGATGACACAAACGTTTTTATCCACGACAAAAACTGTACCAATATCGTGCTTAAAGCACAATCAACGTAAAGCAGTTTCAAAAAAAGGTTTGATGCCAACAGACTAACCTTGCATCTTGGGAAAACTAACTTTACTATTCATGCCAAAGATAATGTTTCTCATTCGTGTCCAGAGCATTTTGTTTCGAATAATACTAATATTTGTAAAACAGATTGCGTCAAATATCTTGGCCTTATGATGATAAATTGTCTGTCAAGCAACATATTGATGACCTTTGTAATAGTCTTGTTTAGTTTAATGGCATTTTCTATCGCCTCAGGGATTCGCTCACTCCCTCTGCAGCTATTCAGCTTTACTATTCACTGGTTTGTTCTAAGATTTCTTATGGTGCTGAAATTTATGGAATGGCTAACGCTACCATACTTAAGCCTTTACAAATCCTCCAAAATACAATGTTAAAAACAATTACTTTTAAACATCGACGTTATCCTACCAGTACTTTGCACAAAGACCTTGGTATTCTTAAGGTCAGCGAAATTCATGTTCTCAAGATGTGTTCTTTTATTTACAAGTATATCAACAATATTCTCCCCCTTGTCTTTACTGATATTGTTGATCCCAGTAATTCCGCGTATATTCTTATATATTGTTCTATTGTTCTTATGTATAAACGAAATCAATGAAATGAAATGAATGAAAACAACTTATTAATCTCTTCGACTATCATATAATGACAGTCAAATGGTGATCGTGAAATAGTTCATAATTCCTCTCCAAACGAGCCGGAACAATTTCAAGAAACGTCAATGTAATTACAGAAGCTTTGACGTAGTGATACACAGGATGTGTTAGTCAGATGATATGATATATGATATATTGTGTGGAATGTGAAGTGTTCATATTTATATATAGTGTAGGCCTAGAATGTTTTATAGATACCTTACTTAATTATCATCCGTTTTATTGTAGGCCTATATTGTACATATATTTTCAAGACAGCTGATAGTAAGATGATAGGTACTTTTATCATTTCTTTCAATAAAGTGATGTCCTTTATTTTGGTATAAATTGGTGACGGTTAATTGATCTGGAACTGTATAAACATAAACTATCATTAAAACAATGGAAACAATTAAAAGTGACGTCTAATAGGTACAAATTAAAATAAACATGATGGAAGTTTCTACCCCGTTTGGTGGGGCAATTTCCTGACTTACGTTGGAGAACCACTTAGGGTATATTTAAGGGGAGAGCAGAAGTAATTTCAAAACTCAAATTGTGCTATATGGTAGAAATGTTTATACTATCTATGAAATCTTAAACGCTAAGAAAAAATCAATGTCCTCTAACAGCCTGCCTAAATCTCTGACAATTTATGTGATTATAACTTAAAGAAGTCAAGTCGTCACCTGTTCAACCCTAGTCGCTCACCTCCCCGAGTCCCCCACCTTTATTCAGAAAGATGTTTTATGTTTGTAACATATTAAACGATTTAAAATATTAACAGTTCTATGTTTTAATATTTGGTACTTGGTAGGGGTGAATTAAAATCTAATTAAGCAATAATTTCTTTTAATATTGTGTAAGTTTTTGTACCACATGGGTATTAATTTTGGTATTAATGAATAATTTTGCTAGCATTTAGTAAGAAGATCGGTGCATTAATTGTAACAATGCAAGATGTAAATGATTTAAATGTCAAACATGAAAGAATTAAATGTTTGTTTGGTACAAAAACAAATCGAAAAACTGCTTATTATTCACGAAATTTGAATGCTTCGATTTTCTCCTGTATAAACCTGTGCGATATCAGATCTAAATATTTCGAATATCTTACAAGAAGGCATGCACGTCATATACACAAATGTAGTTGAATGAGTGAAATGATAGCAACATTTTACAAGCTCCCTTACCAAATCAAATTTTTTTCAAACGGGAGGGGACAATTAGATATGACATTTGCGGAAAACATGTATCTGGTCCACACTAGTGTGTTGGAATGTGACGAACTTAGTATGTATTAGTCAGTCGAATGGCGGCATTGTGTCATGTATATTAACCGTAAAAATACGCCTTGTCGATTTCTGATTGGTCATCTCGACGTGTGACGTAATTCGTGTAATTTGGAAGGAGCTTCTGTAAAGTTCTAATGGCAGCATACTCCACATAATTTCCTCATTGACTTATTATTTTTTTGTTGTTGTTGAAATGGGTGGGGCAACTTGATAATCTTAAATTAGTCGCCAAAAAGAACATATGGTTACCAACATAAAGTTTTATCAAAACGATTGTAAGGGTACAAAAAACTGCTTAAACTATATATCAGTATATTTTAATGTAAACAGTCAAACAATATTAGCTTCAGTGTCGTCACTCTCCCATGACAAGCCCTCAACTAATATAATAAACCCATCCGTGCATGAAAAGAATCAATCCTTAATGATACCTACATAACCAATACATAGTGTATATGTTATAGAAAAAGTTTTCCTTAAGGAAGTAGTCACATGCGTCCACGCAGTTAGTAGGTATACAGACACCATTCGATATAAGTTTAATGCCATGAGTAACGATATCAATATTTGACATTGGACACCTCAATGAATTATTACAATAACTAACGGTGTTGGTTCATTGAAGACTAGTTCTTGTTATATTTGCAAGGCTTTACAAATTTCGATGCTTTCGAAGCAGAACTAACTTAAGAAAAACTGTAGAATTTTTGGCATATACGAACATCACTTGAATAGAAAAAAATATTTTGTTGAACAGAACGCAACAATAATTTCTCTAATCGTTTGGTCATCGCAGTTAATGTTTTATACCTTATTACTTACTAAGTGGTATATGATGGCGTTTCTTATACGCTGGTGACCGAAATCTGTGACGTGACTATAGCTTTATACAACAACCATACTTCTCAACGAGTGATTGATTACGTTATTAATATTTTCCTGGATAGTGTACTCGATATTAATTTTATGTGGGAGTTTTATCGCCGCATGTTTGATATTTGTCTGCAAAGGAGTAAAGCTTCTTATTTAGTGTGATAATTGTGTTTGTTTATGTCACAGGCAACAGTTGTTGATCAAACATGGCATGAAAAGACTATATATAGTGTGACCTAGTTATATTTAACCAGATATGCTAGATTGTATTCGCAGTAGATTGCAATTGTGAAAGTTGTAGGATTCGTATAACCTTTGAAGTTGAGAAAGGTAGGATAGCTAACATAGAAAGGGCAATAGATATCTATTAATACCATCTGAAAAGGCAAGATAATATGAGAAACATAGGCGTGAAATAAGTATTTCAGCAACATGGCACCAAGAAGACCTAATAATTACGCAATTGTGTTCGCAATCCTATTGACCGTCGATCCTATACTCCTCGTCGCGTTGGCAGAACTAACTTTTGGACTAAAAGACCCAGGTATAAATGAGGTCATATTTGAAGGAGAAAATGTCGCTCTCATCTGTCGTGTGACTGATGTGGCAACTGGTGAAATTGTGACCTTAAATGTAACTCTAGGGGATACAAATATCATCATCAACAACGAAGACGTTTCTGACGGCGCTATTTCTCAATTTGAAATAATGGACAACGAAATAAGATTCGTCTTACCTGTCGTCAAAGTTGGTAACACAATTCACTATAAATGCGCGGTTACATCCAACAACCAGATAACGCAAATGAAGTTCTATGATCTGAAAGTTTCACCCTCAAACGCAACTCAGTGCCGAGGAAATAGCACATATGAGAAGCTATCTACAGACACGCTTAGACTCTCCTGTTATTATTTATCTTCTTTTCATTCTGATAATCTTGTTTGGATTAAGACAGATTCAAATGGAATATTATCGCAGTTGACATCTGACCTCATTGCAGTGAGCAATAATAAAAGGCTTCTATTCACTGATGTCCAGCCGTTGGGAGAATTGAGCCTGTCTAGCTATTCCTGTCAAACATCGGTTAATCTAAATCCTCGTTTACTCGAACCCTCTCAGGGTTGCAACGCTGGTTCATTTGTTGTTTATAGTCAGCCTTTAGTTACATTTTCACCAAGTCGCAGATCTGTATCAGCAGGTGAAAGTCGTTATGTTACATGCAAAGATGTGAGTATACATGGCACAGCTACCGCTGCTATATGGCCAGTGCAAACACAAGTAACAAACGTTTCTTTCCAAACGTTTGGTTCTAATATTCTTTCGATCACAGTGTCGGATTCAGTGAAGGATGGCACCCTTATAGATGTTACATGTATCGCGTTTGTAAGTAATGGTCAAATATCGTACACCTTAACGTTGACAGTAGGTGACTCAATTGTGACATCAACGCTGCCAAGCATCAACATGCAAACTGGTTCCGAAGGTCCTGGGACTAATGAAACACCAAACCAACCCTTGTCAACTCTGCTTTTAGTTATCATAGCCGGCACCAGCGTTGCTTTGATTCTTGCAGTGGTTTTGTCTGTCGTTTTATGTTATTGTATGTGTAGAAAAGGAGAAGACGTCGAAAATGAACAGCAAGATTTGACGGTTCTTGACGGGAGAGTGTTAAGGAGAGGCCAGAGGAGTAATGATGGAACACAGCATCGTAATAGCACCAGGTCCTCTGAATATCGGAAACGTGTAACTTATGATAACAATAGGATAGTTTTTATGCCGGAATCGTTAACGAATGATTACGACAACAACACCGACAACGACAACAATCTCAATAGAAGCCAATCCGTTTACAAATATGACATAGTGAACCGCTCGTTGAACCATGACGTTGACGAAAAGCGCGATGACGATGAAGACAATCCCTATGGTGATGACGAATTGGATGACGTGCCTCATCACGCTGATCATTATTGAAAATAAACTTACTGGAAACAATCAATATATTCCAAGTCAGATTCAATTTGCCTGCTTTTGTTTACACAACTAATGGTAGGCTAATTGTAAATAGATAAACCGTTGACAATATCTTCCAATGCTAACTAAAAATACCTAAGCCAGGACCATGTTGATAACTATGGAGTGCTAGCTCAGTGGTTAACGCCAGATGCCTTCCAATCATAAGGTCCCTGGTTTGAGTCAGTCCAAGATTAATGTATGTCGTCCAGTTACATGCAGAGTTGTTGACAATTGACAATTCAATATCATCGGACATTAAATATGAATTTAAGAGACTGACTTCGTCTTTGATAAGCCAACGTGGCTTCTTCGCGAGTTCCTGCTTGCAGGAGGATCTAAAATACATACAAATATATACATACAACTATTGATGTGGCTGTTTGACAATAACATATTTCGATTTTTACTCCTTCGTTTACTCCAATTAATCTGTGATATCAACTAGTGCAAAGGGTCTTTATAATTGTAACTTTACTGAATTATAATCTTGTCGTTAGTTCTCTTTAAACTTTATACATTTGCAGAACAAATTTGCTTTGCTTTGTGTAGGCTTGGTGTAGCGGTTAGAGTGTCCAATCCGTAACCTTCAGGCTCCTGGTTAAAAAAAAAAAACCAACAGAGTCTTTTGAAGTATGCAAAATCCAAACGTGTACAGTGTTGTTAACTATAGTTTTTCTTGGATTTGTAATTCATTTCAAGCTGCCTCGTTACTCCCTGAACACTCATCGAAAACAGATGACTTGATGTAAAGTGGTGTTCTCACGATCAACACATGGAAAGGTTTCAAATGACATTCAGTTTGCTTCCTTACTCTTACTCGAAATAATAAAAACTATATATATTACATTTTCCATTCATGACGTCATCGCATTGCTACCTTTTGTGACCGTAATACTGTTGTCATTCTTGACTATTTGACTGTAACATTATAATGAAAAGAAACTTCATTTTCAGCTCAACTTTCGCGATGATAGTTTACTCTCTACTGTTGCCTAATAAACATTTACCTGGATATTAAAGATTTACATATTTGTGATATTAGACGTTATCAGTCTATTAGGTGTAACATGTGTGGCATGCAAAGTGAAGTATGAAACATTCAGTTAATGAAAACAACTTATTAATCTCTTCGACTATCATATAAGGACAGAAAAATGATGATCGTGAAATAATTCCTCTCAAAACGAGCCAGAACAATTTCAAGAAACGTCAATGTAATTACAGAAACTACTGTATGACGTACAGTAGTGATACACGGGAAGTGTTAGTCAGATTAAAGATATAATAATTGTATCTGAAATTAAATGAAATCTTCCGTTTCGTGTTTGTATTTACAAACAGGCATGTCACAGGCGATTGACGGCGAATCTTCCGTAGCAATGGTTTGCATTAGAAACATTGTTACGATATTATAGCATCCCCATTTCCATATTATCACCCACCCTACATCTCCACCCCCCCCCCAAAACACACACACACATCAGCGTTGACGTTTACACCTATGAAAATTTGATGGAAATGTCCTTTGTGATTAAAAGCACTACATTAATGTTGGTTCTTTATACGGTGTCAAAATAATGTCAAAATAATAATGTCAAAATCAGTCCCTTTGTTGCCAAAAAAAAAAACATTATTATGAAAGAAACTTCGAATATTATTTTAATATTAAGTGGGCCTTAAATTCCATTCAATGCCACATTTAACTTCAAGAAAAGCAGCTTATGAGCTACGGGAATCCGAAATGTGCATCCCGACTGAAATTTGAGAAGTGTCATTTTTGGGCCAAATTTGATTATTCTGTAAGGCTATACCCTTATGAATTTTCTCAATTTTGGACAAACTCGTGATTTTTTTTATTTCTTTTCAAAATAATTTGTGGGTCCGATGGCGCCCTCCTGATTACCTGCCAGTCAAGAATAATCCCATAATCCGTCTCGTTGTTGCAAAAATAGACCATTATCACAATGAAAGAAATTTTGAATATTATTTAACTATTAAGAGAGCCTAAATTTCCATTCAATGCCACATTTAACTTTAGGAAAAGCAGCTTATGAGCTACGGGAATCCGAAATGTGCATCCCAACTGAAATTTGAGAAGTGTCATTTTTGGGCCAAATTTGATCATTGTTACGGAAATGACATTTAAAATAATTCGTATCGGGCAGAAAGAGTTTAGTATCGTGCAGAAAGAGTTTCCAAGGGTGTTAACGTATAAAAGAAAAGATGGACGGGGTTTCGAATGGTAATTTGAATAATAATATTCCTATGTTCTACAAATAATATATATAATCAATTTGAATGGTACAAATAAATGAGTAACAAAGATGCAGTTAACTTAAGGCGCCAGATAGAAAGAAAGAAATTATCTGTTACGACTGGGTCTGATGTCGATGAACTCGATTATGTAGTAGCCTAGTAGGGCTAGGCCTTTGCGATGATCCATAAAGAGTGCTTTATTAAAAGGCGCGGGGCGGAATGACTAAATGATTAAAATTCAATTCAATTATTTCAATTCATAAGACTTTATTTCAATCTCTCGCATTAAAGTATGTAATTATGACAATAGACGTGGGTAAATGTACAAGAGAACAAGAGATTGAGGAGTGCCAACAAGAAGCTCTGCAGAGCTTGTTTACGTTGACACCCCTTTACAAACAAAACATAGAAAGAAAGCTTAAGTATACAGAGAAAACAGAACAAAGATGGCAAAGAAAGGAAAATACAAAATCAAAAGTTAATCCAAGGACAGTTGTAATAGTCATCAAGGGATCCGCTTCAATTCACTGAATGTAAATAAAACTTGAAGATCCGTCAGTCAAATCAGAATGTAGTAATGATAGGAATAAAACCGGTAACGCAGTGTTACGGCAAAGCAATAAAGAATCGTGCTATTGGAACGGGGTGAGAGGCGATGGTTCCCTAACAACGGTGTATAAACCTATGACTGGTATCCGGAAGCGGTATAAGCGTGGACTGTTAACGAGGGCGATGACGTAGAAACGACGTCATCAGTCAATGCAGTCGTGAATATGCAAGAGGTAAAGCATGCCCATAACAATCATTTTGTCAGGTACATAGCCCCATGATTTCTCTCAAATTTGTGACTTTTTTATTTCTTTTAAAAATCCTTTGTGGGTTCTTTGGTGACCTTTTGATTACCTACCAGACAATAATAATCTCATAATCCGTCTCGTTGTTGCAAAAATAGACCATTATTATTATGAAAGAAGTTTCGAAAATTATTGTAATATTTAGAGAGCCTAAATCCATGCAATGCCACTTTTAACTTCAAGAAAATGGCAGCTTGTTGCCATTTAATTCCTCAACATGATTGCCAACATCATGAGTTTAAATTGTTGTGGATCATATCTGAGGTAAAAAACACACTAGTTCTTGAACCCTATGTCACCACTGAACCTACTTTGGAACCTTTTCTGCATTTCCTCAATAGAAGGATTCATTCGCTGTCATTCTTTGCCTGATCTTTCTGGGATCATCAGGTGCAGGATCACTCACTTGTTGTAGTGGAATTGAATTGGCAACACAGACTGCTACAGTTCTCTTCAGGAACCCTGGTATGAAGCTGAAGTCTTTGGGTACTTTGGCGTGTATTGGATGCAATTCATTAGTCGCCCTAGAATATTTTGCCTTCAATCTGTGTTCAGTTCAAATAATCTGAAAATGTCTTAATGGTTTTGATGATGTAACCTAGGTTATTTTTGTATGAATCTGAAATACTGTACAATAAAGGTGTACAACATACTTGATAAAGGTAAAACAGCAAGGAAGATTGATATGAAACAAACACAATGACAGTTGATAACATGTGTGATGAATCAGCAAAATAAACATTAGAGCTGCCATTCATGCTCACAGGGTTTGAAAAAAATTGACCTTTCTTTACCCCAATCGATTTTTGAACTCATCAAAACCAGTATAGGGCTCTTGTAGACAATGTAGTACATCTTCATACGTACTATGAGATCTCTCTAAGGTTTCCTTCTTGCAAATTTTTTATTCAACAAACAGGGCATAGCAAACACACATGTCAACTTCAGTGCATAGATTAATGGTTTCATAAAAACTAAAAACAGTTGTAACATGTATTGAGGCACTGAAAATTGACTTTACATGGCACATCAAACCTTTGATAATATCATTACATATTGACAAACATTGCAAAACAACATGTATACTAAAAAGAAATTTCTTTGAAGGAAATGATAACTGACTAATGTACACTGCTTACCCATGAATAAACATGGTGACTTCTGCCTATCTGACAATGTGGTGTTATACATTAAACATACAGTACTTTCTTGACATTTCCATCTCCATCCATGACATCGGGACAATTTCGATGATGATTGAAGTCAATGGCAGCAAGGCGGTTTCTAGATAAGTATCCAATGTAGCTGATGAAAGACAAGAGAGTACTTTTGCACGATACATAAAACTTGTCTTCAGTAATATGAAACTGGCAAAACCATACAGTAGAAATGAGATTGCTACCATACTTGCATCTTACTTCTCAATTTGTACCTTTCAATCAAAAAATATGTTCATGACGTCATGATTTGATGGCAATGGCATGCTGCCGGGTATTCTTAGGGAGACTGGGGGGGGGGGGTATATGCTGTTTGACTGTCCTTTTAGGTATGGAATCATGAACAGATGGAATACACAACTATCTTTTGAAACCTTCAGTCGAAATGATATGAAATGTGGGGCCTAGATGGAGATTTGTCACAGCATAAAGTAGAAGGGTATATGTGTGTCCTAATTCATTTGACAGTTGTCTACTTTCGTTCTCATCTCTACCAGCTGTATATGTTTTACATAGTCAATATGTATCTCTATACATATTTCCTGTTTGCATTGGATTTATGTGTAAAAGTAAGTTGGCCTGACGTTTTGATTCTAAGAGGATCTTCTTCAAAGGCTAAATGACAAGTAGCAGTAACAGAAAGGACAAAAACACGTAAAGAGACCGGTTAATGAGCATGATGAACACAAAGAGATAGATGAAAGGTGATTAGTGGACAAGGGATGGAGAGAAGAAAGAAAGAAACCAACAGGGGAAGAGGAGATAAACAGTAGAGGGACAAAGAGAGGATTAAGGGAAGGGGGTAGGGAATAAACTGGAGAAGGACAAAGACAGAAAGGTGTGGAGAAAAAAGGGTGGAAGAGAGCTATGAGAAGAGGAGTGATGGGGGGGGGGGGAAGGGAGAAGGAGGGGGAAAAGAAGAAAAGTTGTTCATGTCCTTCCTGAATGTTGAGCCCATGAGGTTGAATGGTGCGAAGGCGTTGCATCCATAGCCTCTCTCTGCTGATTCGTACTAGGTCAGGACGGCTACCTAAGGACTAAATCCCTTGTAGGGACATGTCGTCAATGGTATGGTTGGGAAGGTTAAAGTGTTCTCCAACTGGGGTCTCAGTCTTCATGATGTTGACTGTGGATCTGTGACCATAGAATCGCTTCTTGAGAGTGGTTTTTGTTTCGCAAACTCTACAAGAGATCAGATATATGACATAAGTGGTTGTGCAAGTGATGTGACGCTTAGTCTTGTGTGTGAGTTGCATGCTGTGGCTGGTGATGGAATTGGATTCAACAATTTGATGGCTGCAGATGATGCATCTCGAAATACGATCACATTTGAAAGTACCATGCTGAATGGGTGTAGGGTTAGAAGTTAGAGGTGGGACAGCAGCACGCACAAGAAGGTCTCGTAGGTTGCGGGGTCGTCTGTAGGCGATGATGGGTTTTTCATGGACGGCTCGTTGGAGTTTATCTGAAGTGAGGAGAATGTTGTGGTTGTTAGAGGTAATTTGCTGAACAACCAGGGGGAACTTGTTCCTTGCACTGGATTTAGATTTATTTCAGTCCACTATAGTTGTTGTTTTCATACAAGAGGGAGGAGACGGTGCTGTTCACAGCTGTGCCTATTGGTACACATGTCTTCATTGTTCTGATTGGGATCAAGTTAATTTCAAAGCCTGTATTTATTTTACTTCTGATAGACATTTTGATGTTTGCAATGACAATTTCTGAAATTTCATAAACATAGTGGAACAGGGGAGGAGCGGACCTTAACACTTGAGCATTTTGCTATCATTTCCCAATAAGCTGAAATATTATTAATGACATTTAGCTATGAATTACCCACACAACCATGCTTGGCGGTCACCTACGTACTTGCCACTTAATGACAATGCTTGCAGGAATCCAATCTTGTAATACCCACCTCCCTCCACAACACCCGGAAAACCCTAGCGCTACGCTAGCGATCATGCAAGGCGGAAAGCAAGATGGAAAGTTGGATGAAGAGTACATTTGGGTAGGCCCAGTGAAGTAACTTTAGTAAACGTAATTGATGATTAAGGAGAGGAAACTAATGATATTAGTGAAAGTAAGTAAAAATTTAAGAAGAGGAAAGCAAAAAAGACAAATTGGATAGGCTTCTGTATGTGGTAAAAGATCGTAAGCCTAATAAATGAAGAAACTGTTATAAATTGTTAACCGTTTAAGGAGGAAACTATCGTGTGCTTTGATTGATAACCATTACACCCACCGGGAGTCAGATTTGAAAGTGATTGAAACTTAGTTTCGTTATTCTGCTTAGCCTATGGCATAAGCTAAATTTTATCACATAAATCTACGACCTGGTCCAGTAGCCTACGAATTATATATTACACTCGTACTTCTACTTCTATCCAATGCTACACTTTTGTGTATTCTAACAAGAAATGTTCGGTCACCTGCGTTTGTGGATGGGTCTGATGATATTTCCGCAGAAGTAGTTGCCTTCGCCATGTTGCTTTGATCGAGGGAAAATCTTTTCGACGAACACAACTCGTGACAGTGCTTAGCATGGACGTCGAGAATGTTATGCTAACTGGTTGTGTGTCCAGTCGCCTAAGTGCTTCAATATCTTCTTCCAATCCTCAAATTCCTCACCGAGTGGTATCTGCCTTCTTCTCAATAGTCGTGCTTTTCTCTTCCTTGCTTGGGTTTGGAGCAGATGCCATGATAAGTCAACCAAGTTGTGTAGAAGTTGTGTGATTTGCAAAGATTACTGCGTAGCTAGGGCTAACTACCAAAGCGGTATCTGTT
The DNA here is from genome assembly GCF_037975245.1 of Apostichopus japonicus. Classification (NCBI taxonomy): domain Eukaryota; kingdom Metazoa; phylum Echinodermata; class Holothuroidea; order Aspidochirotida; family Stichopodidae; genus Apostichopus; species Apostichopus japonicus. The sequence continues at coordinate 3,886,360 of NC_092583.1, forward strand.
TACATTGGAGCTATGCGAGACTGCACACGGAGGATAGTCAACATTCAAAATATAACGTACACTGTTGGAATCGTCGACTGCCTAAGTCAATCGGTATCAGTTCGCTCATAATCAGAGCCATATGTTTTCTGAGCATCTGGAATTTCTACCATTTTGTTCAGTGAAACTGTGATTTGCGAAATAACAACACGCGCGGTAGGCTACTATATAGTTACAATGCAGTACTTTAGTTCTGTTAGGCGTTGTGCAACTAGTATTGTTGTATACACTTTACGTATTGAAGGGGCCGGAGATCGATTTGTGGTGTCTAACATTGCTGTTTCACCTCATTCCAAACTAAGTCAGATTACCTGCATCAGACGCTTCTTGGTGCGCTAGTCTTCCCTCCCTTAAAATAAGGAAGTAATTATATGCGTCCACACAGTAAGTAGGCCTATAGACACTATTCAATATAATTTTATACCAGGAGGAACGATATCCCAATATTTGACCTTGTTCACTTCAATGAATAATTTCAATAACTAACGGAGTTTGTTCTTTGGAGACTATAGTTTTTCTTGTTTTTGCTTAGCAAACCAATTTCAAAGCTAAACTAACTTACGAAAAACCTGTAGTATTCTTTGGCTCATATGACCATAACTTGAAGAGAAAAGAAGTATTTTGTCAAACAGAAAGCGACAATATTTTCTCTAATCGTTTGGTCATCGCCGCAGTTTCACATCATTAACAACGCCAAATGTTTTAAGCCGGATTACTGTGTTAGTGGTATATGATGACGTTGTTTATACGCTGGTGACCGAAATCTGTGACGTGACTATAGCTATATACAACCACCGTACTTCTCAACGAATTATTGCGAGTTTCAAAGCTGCTGCTAAAGACTATAACACTACAGGTATCCTTTTCATTTGGTAAATGTAGCCTGGAACTACATGATTGATTATATTTACAAACTTTTCCTGAAGGAATAACGTACTTGATAAAAATTCTATGTGAGAGTTCTATCACCGCGTGTTTGATATTTTCACCTCTCATGTCAAGGAAGAAAATATAAGAAATATAGGCTCTAGTTCAGTATTTCAGCAACATGGCACCAAGAAGATGTAATAATTACGTTATTATATTCGCAATCCTATTGGTCGTCGATTCTTTACTCTTCGCCGCGTTGGCAGAAATAACGTTTGGACCAGGAGACCCAGGTATAAATGAGGTCATATTTGAAGGAGAAAATGTCACACTCATCTGTCGTGTGACTGATGTGGCGACTGGTGAAATTATGACCTTTAATGTAACCCGAGGAGAAACAAATATAATCATCAACAAATTAGACGTTTCCGACGGTGCTATTTCTCAGTTTGAAACAATGGACGACGAAATAAGATTCGTTTTACCTGCCGTCAAAGTTGGTAACACAATTCCCTATAAATGCGCGGTTACATCCAACAACCAGATAACGCAAATGAAGTTCTATGATCTGACAGTTTCACCCTCAAACACAACTCAGTGTCGACATAACAGCACATATGAGAAGTTATCTACAGACACGCTTAAACTCTCCTGTTATTATTTATCTTCTTTTCATTCTGATAATCTTGTTTGGATTAAGACAGATTCAAATGGAATATTATCGCAGTTGACATCTGACCTCATTGCAGTGAGCAATAATAAAAGGCTTCTAGTCACTGATGTCCAGCCGTTGGAAGAATTGAGCCTGTCTAGCTATTCCTGTCAAACATCGGTTAATCTAAATCCTCGTTTACTCGAACCCTCTCAGGGTTGCAAAGTTGGTTCATTTGTTGTTTATAGTCAGCCTTTAGTTACATTTTCACCAAGTCGCAGATCTGTATCAGCAGGCGAAAGTCGCAATGTTACATGCAAAGATGTAAGTATACAGGGCACCCCTACCGCTGCTATCTGGCCAGTGCAAACACAAGTAACAAACGTTTCTTTCCAAACGTTTGGTTCTAATATTCTTTCGATCACAGTGTCGGATTCAGTGAAGGATGGCACCCTTATAGATTTTACATGTATCGCGTTTGTAAGTAATGGTCAAATATCGTACACCTTAACGTTGACAGTAGGTGACTCAATTGTGACATCAACGCTGCCAAGCATCAACATGCAAACTGGTTCCGAAGGTCCTGGGACTAATGAAACACCAAACCAACCCTTGTCAACTCTGCTTTTAGTTATCACAGCCGGCACCAGCGTTGCTTTGATTCTTGCAGTGGTTTTGTCTGTCGTTTTTTGTTATTGTATGTGTAGAAAAGGAGAAGACGTCGAAAATGAACAGCAAGATTTTACCGTTCATGACGGGACAGTGGTAAAGAGAGGTCAAAGAAGTGATGATGGAACGCAGCATCGTAATAGCACCAGGTCCTCTGAATATCGGAAACGTGTAACTTATGATAACAATAGGATAGTTTTTATGCCGGAATCGTTAACGAATGATTACGACAACAACACCGACAACGACAACAATCTCAATAGAAGCCAATCCGTTTACAAATATGACATAGTGAACCGCTCGCTTAACCATGACGTTGACGAAAAGCGCGATAACGAAAATCTTTATGGTGATGACGAACTGGATAACGTGTCTAATCATGCTGATCATTTTCGAGAATAAACTTACTGGAGAAAATAAGTTTGATTCCCAATTCAAATTCAAGGTGACACAATGAACGGTAGGCTAATTGTAAATAGATAAACCGTTGACAATATCCTCCAATGCTAACTGAAAATACTGAAGCCAGGACCTTTTTAATTACTATTAATGTGGCTGTTAGAAGACGGCATATTTTAGATTTTTACTCCTTCGTTTACTCCATTTAATCTGTGATATTACCCAGTGCAAAAGGTCTTCATAATGGTAATGTTACTAAATTATAATCTTGTTGTTAAATTCTCTTTAATATTAATACATTTGCAAGAACATATTTGCTTAGTTGTAAATGTGGAGTGTAGGCCTGAATTTGTTTTCGTGGACTTTGCTTTGTCATCTGAAGCTGCCTTTGTTATTCCCTGAACACTCATCAAAAACAGATGACTTGATGCAAAATGGTGTTCTCACGACACGACCATCACATGAGAAGGGTTTCAAATGAGCTTCTGTTTGCTTCCTTGCCCTTAGCAATAACTAAAAAACTATATGTAAACTACATTTTCCATTCATGACATCATATTTATTGCTATCTTTTGTGACCTTAACAATGTCGTCTTTCTTGAATAATTGACATTTATATTATAACGAAAAACAAATGTATTTTTCAGCTCATCTTTCGCGATGACGTTTCACAGTCTTCTATTGCCTGCCAAACATTAACCGGATATCATCAAAGATTGACATATTTGTGATATTAGATATTATCAGCCCGTGAGGTGTCAAATGTATGGCATGCATAGTGAAGTATGAAAAACATCAGTCGATGAAAACAACATATTAATCTCTTCGACTATCATATAAAGATTAACAAATGATGAACGGGAAATAGTGCATAATTGCTCTTGAAACGAACCAGAACAATTTCAAGAAACGGCAACGTAATAACAGTAGCTATGACGTGTGGTACACAGTGTGTGTTGGTTTGGTAAACAAGATGGCGAGTGTATCCCACTGCTCGAATGTCATAAAACTACAAACAAGTTTTTTTTTTACAAAACGATTATAAGTTTGATAAAGCTCAGGAGAGATCAGATGGATTAGCTGAACAATGAGGTCATAGTTAACGAACTTTAATCATCAATATGTCCGTGTTAAAATTTCAAAATGTGTGCTGCGGGTCTCTCAGAGTTGTCCAAGTTTAACAAAGATAATTTCCCTTGTTTGTGTTATATTTCTGCACAAAATAACCAATTCTTCTTTTAATTCTCACTTTCGGCGGAGTGCTTCATCCACGATGTGTATAATATATTTTTTTTGTGGAAGGGAAAGTAATTATATTGTATACAGTGTAGAATGTTTTATAGACATATCTTTTAAATGTTTTTTTAATATTTTTTTTTTGTGGTAGGCCTGCTAGAAGTGTCTATGCACATTTTTCAGACAGCTGATAACCAGATATAAGGTATTTCTTATCAATTGTTTAACTAAAATCATATTATTTTATATCCATTAGTTTTCTTCAAAAAAGTATCCATAAAACAATGGAAACAAATAAGTCTGACGTCCAAAAGGAAAAAGTTAAACATGATGGAATTTTTTACCCTGTTTGGTCGGGCAATGAACCTGAAATACGTTTGAGTACAACTTAGGACTTACGATGAAGAGAACATATGTATACTTTATGAGCTGAAATTGTGCAATATGGAAGAAATGTGTATATTACGCTCACTACTTATGAAATCTTATAAGTCAATGTCCTTTATCAGCCTGCTTCTACACCTAAATGACGATTATTGAGGTGAGAACTTTACGAGGTCAAGCCGGACTACATATACACAGTTTGTTTACCATGTATGTTAACAGTGACGAACACAAGATTTCAATGGTGGGGAGGGTGGGAGGGAAATTCAATTTTTATCACACGACTCATTTTGGTATACAAACTGGTTGGAATCAAGGATTTTAAAAAGAAAGGGTGTGGCCCTGGAGTTATTGAAGTCAACTCCCATATAGGATGCTCTGGGACTAATGAAACACCAATCGGTGCATATCCGCTTAAGAAATGGGTTTAACCGTCATATGATGGGTGCATTCTGTGGCCTATTAAGGTTACCGTTACATTTGTTCGTGTGGTTAAACAGTGGATGTTGTGGTGGTGGTGGGGGGAAGGGGGGTTGGTGGATCTCCCGAGACATCTAAAGGATAAGTCGTCAAATAGTGAAGCACTATGTGCGATTCGTTTCTAGCAGACTATTTAAGACCTCAACCATCGTTGGGGGGTGGTGGGGGCATGCCCTCCCCTCCCCTCCCCTCCATTTGTAAACACTTCTGCATTTTGTTCAAGAAGTTACTTAACGTTTTAAAATATTAAGAATTCTTTGCTTTAACAATTTGTAGGAGGTTTGAGTAAAGTCTTAAGGAGAATTAATAATTTTAAGATTGTGTAACTTTGTACCACATCATGGGTATAGATGGTATCAATTGGATAATTTTGTTAGAATTTAGTTAGAAAGATGCACCGTTCTTGACGATGCAAGAGACAAATGATTGAATAACAAAAACAAGAGGGGGGAGAGAACTATATGTTTGTCGTAGTAAATAAATCACTAATCTGCTTATTGTTCACTAATTTGTAAACTTCGATCATTTCCGGTTAAAAGTCTTGCGATCTTAGATCTAGATATTCTCTCTAAATTTAAGATAATTGATTAAGATGTCAATTCCAATCGGTGGATGAAAAAAACAATCTGCATTCTACCATGTGGAATACTTAACACATAGAAGCATAGAAATAAATAGGCTCGAAACTTTCCTAAAACACTATGAAATGGCGTTTGAAGTGACGTCATACCTTGTACATGGAACTGCACATATATAGACCTACGCTTAGGAAGCTACACTGTTTCTCTTCTCCAAAATCTCAACGAACATGTTTAAGCGTAGATGATAAACGCGGTCTCTCAACGAAACGCAGAGGCGACGGAAGTGGGTTCAATCGCGCAGGGTGCACACACCTTGCGAGAGGAAGCGGGTATATGTGACTGTGATCTGTGAGAGAAATCACAAATTCACCTCATAGCATCCGACATAATAAATCCTGTATGCATTCTGTACAACAAATCGCAGGAGCCATATTCCAAAATCTGTATTTTTATATGGATTTATTGATTGACTGTGTTAGCTAATATATTCTTGCTTAACCACGAGTCCATAGCGTGACAAGGTGCTAAGCTATTATTCACCGCTGAATAATACACAGGAAAAAAAACAGGCACATGTCATATATACAAATAACGCAATGTATTTGAATAACCTTATTCCCACTATAGACATTAGGTATTGCTGCAGCGTTCCAAGAAGGTAGACTATAATCAGGGGAAAAAAAACCGCGAACCGGAATAATTTATGCAAGTCATGAACAGGATATATGTAATATATATATATATATATATATATATATATATATATATATATATATATATATATATATATATATATATATATATATATATATATATATACATATACATATACATATATATATATATATATATATATATATATATATTCATATATATATATATATATATATATATATATATATATATATAACAAATATACGCATGATGAAATGTTCCACGTGTTGGATAGAAATAATAGTGGAAAAGATAATGACAACATGGAATGCGCCCACACTGCTCAAAGTTAAACTGGCTCAAAGCCAAATCCCTATTGAGACCATGACAGTGTGAACGTACTTTAAGGATCAATTCCACTTCCTTCAAGCTTCTCTTATTATGGTCAGACAGGTTACCCAGGATTATGGCAAACTTAAGTCGATATTGTGTTTATGAAGATTAAAATGTTCAAAACTGGTTTTGTTGAGTCTGATTGTACATTTGTGATTATTAATTAAGCCGTATACGAAAAGGTGTGGAGGTTTGGCCAATATACTGTATGCCAGGACAGAAAACACAAGTGATAAGATATATCACAAAGGGAGTGTCACAGTTGTGTGAGCCTGGATGTAAACACACACCTGAAGGAGAGAGATGAATATCAGGGTCCGTGATCATATGATGACAGACCATACCCCGGTGTTTACCACATTTAATATACCCCTTGGGTTGGGAAGTGTCGGTGGAGGGTAAAAGACTCCTAACAAGGATGTTGCGTAGGCTGGGAGGGTGTCTTCTAGCAACTACAGGGGGGGGGGTTAATAAAAATATCACACATATCGTCTCCAAATTGCAACGTGTTCCGTTCATTTTTGACCCGTCTGTACAATCATAACACTTGGGTAATACGCCCTCAATGACAGTTATACAAAGCCAATTTATACGCATGAACACACCAGTAGAATCACTATGGTCGAGTGGTACGGACTTCGGTTTGTGACACAAGATCCGGGTTCGATTCCTACTTTCGCCTGATGAGTCCCAAAAGGACGAAACCGGTCGTGAAGTGGATTTTCATCTAGGTGTGTTATTCTTTATTTATTTACTATATGTATATATATATATATATATATATATATATATATATATATATATGTGTGTGTGTGTATATATATATATATGTGTGTGTATATATATATATATATATGCGTGTGTGGGTGGGTGTGTGAGTGTGCTATTTTCAAAATTATGTGCAAATGTCAGTTTGTGGCAAAATTAACCCTTCACGTCCACGCAAAATACAGCTTTACATCGATGTTTTCATGATGACTAACTACTATGTCAACGTTCCTATTTTTGTGAACTCTAGTTACTAAACTCCTTCATATCTTTGTTTTTGGTGTAATAGTTGGTGTTTATATTATATTTACACACTAACCCCTATTGAGCTAGTATAAAATTCAATTTCTATGGGTTAAATGAAGCAGAACGGAGTTCTTTTCAAACACTGTGACATATTGTTTGCTTTTCTGAAAATAGATTTGGAACGGTTATTTGATTAAAAGGCGCAGGAAAAGTAGAATATGATAAGCTTTTTCTGATTACAAGTATACGTTGACTGAGAGTTAATGCAAGGCAACCGCTCAAAGGTACATTTATCTCTACTTGTTTTAAGAGTCGCGGTATAGTACAAGCCTTTTATGTGTTAGGCAAAGAACACATAGCAGAAACATTCGGTACGGATTCTCCGTGGTGAGCCTAGATGTCACATTTTCCTTATTTTATCCCGGATCATTCGTTTTTAGTTCTCCGTTCATTATGGCTGACATATATCACACTACTCGAAGTTTCAACAGGATTCTGTGGCTCACTTTATTCAGTTTTCTTCTGTTTGGGGTTGTTAATGCAACATTCCTAGTCAGGAACCCTAATGAGAACGAAATCATTTTTGAAACGGAAAGAATATTGTTGGAATGTACAGCGGCGAATAGCGTATCAAATCCAACGTTTGCTATTACCGATGCACAGGGTTCGTTTATAGTACGACATAATGTCTTTGTGGCTGCACGGGTAGACAACAGCGAAGCTGCGTACACTAATACCAGTTACCAGTTATTGCTCCAAATAACAATCAGTGATCAGTCCAGAAGTTCTCTTTCGTGTCAGATCTTTGGAGATGGAATTTTAGTATCCGAAGAAGCGCTAACCTTGGACGTCAGATCAAGGGATGGGCCGGCTTGTGTCATAAGAAAAGAATCACCTGTATCAGTAGGAGACTATATTGAACTGGGTTGTTACCAAGGACGTGTGACAGGAGGTAATATAGTGATGTGGCGGCAAATTAAAGGCAATGGGATGTCGTCTGAAGACCTTGCATCCACCAACTCTGGTGTGATTAATCAGTTTAAAATGAAGACGTCAGCTTCGCTTACAGTGACGGCCGAAGACACTGGCAGTTTCTTTGAATGCACAGTTATGTCCGGAGACGAACAAAGCCAATGCATGACAGAGCAGATCTCAGTAGTAGTTGATACCTTAACGGTTAACTTTTCTTCTCCCAATGATGAACGATTAGAAGTTGGAGAGTCGCTCGTAGTTCAATGCATCCCCTCTGATCCATCCGCCAGTGTAATGTGGCAACATGGGTTTGACGGGAGCGCTGATGTTCAAGTATTAGATATTAGTAGTTCGCATCTTTTAATCAAAATATTGGAATCTTCAACTCTACCCGACGGTGTCGTTTTGAATTTTGAATGTATTGCAACCTTAGGTCAGCTTCGATCAACTGGAAATTTTCAAGTAGTAGTAGAAGTAGTAGATTTACCACCCTCTACAAAATCCGTACCTATCTTCGACTCCCCTGTTGAATTCATGCCGGTCACTCCAAGCCCATTACAAGTCGGTGAGGGACAAACGGTTACTTGTATACCACCAGACCAATCAGCCGAAGTGGTATGGCAACATGATTATGACCAATCCACTGACGTTGAAGTTATTATTATTATCAGTGCGATACTTCATATTTCACTTCCACATTCTACGACACTGACCAATGGCTCCATTCTGAAATTTGAATGCATCGTAACTTTAGGAAGACGTGAAGCAAATGGTACATTTGAAATAGTTGTAGCCGGATTACCCCCTTCGACATCTGTACCGGTTACGGAGCGTAAAACTACTACAGCGGGTTACTATCCTTCAATGCCACCAGTTATGAATAATGTTACCATGGAAATACCAGCAACTGGCAATACTACGTCACGGGATCAGACAACTGCAGGAGGGGGGAACGACGAACCTTCTGGTGGAAGTGATGATGATGATCCGCCTATGACGTTATATTTCGTAATTGGAGGAATCGTAGCAACGATTCTCATCGCATTGATCCTTATCATTGTAGTAGCAATTTGCATAACTCACTCTAATACACCAAAGACAAAACAGATACCAGATGAGAGATCGATCAAAAACTCATCATATGAGGAGAATGATGATACGTATGATGACCAAGGTGAAAGATACGCGGAGGTTAGTAAAGCAAATCCCGCTCGCATCGTGTCTAGCCCGGATGTCGTCCCTTATTCTGACGTCACCAAACGTCACGTTCTTATCGACGAGGACGAAATTTACGACGAATCACAAAACTGGAGAAATGTTGAAGACATTTAAATGTTGCAATCTGTCATTGGATATGTTTGAGTTACACAGACTACTGTTTTTCTTCTTAAGTAAATGAAAAGAATTGTTAAAATAGTCGTGCTAATCTCGAATATTCATTAAGAAAAGCACTTTTTCAGTTATGAAACGTGCAATAGCATGGCAATTCACAATTTCTCGACTTAAACATAAACATAACTAACTATATACGTGACATATGCTATACCCAAGCGTCAATTTTCTTTCAATATTACAGAGACAACATATGTATGGTCGATAAACACACACTGCTCGGCAAAACTAAATTATTCCCTTAATTAGGACATAACAGATGTGTTTAGTTTTGTTCACTACCAAAAACAGAGGTGATATTTCAACACTGTGTGACCAGGGAGTTGTTATGGTGTGTCACTGTGTAGATACTCGCGTAATGGGCTCTGCCAAATCAGTGCAATGACTCATGGAATTTCTATTCAATATAGAAAAAAGCTTGTATACGCCTCAAAACCACTAAATATTTCTCCTATGTATTTCGCTATTTGCAAAGGTGTCTAGACAAATTCTAAAGGCATTTACCATCAACGATGCATGGTATCGCGACAGTCTGTGACCTGTTCGTAATAACAAATGCCATTAGAAAAATACCTTTAGGCCTATGTGTAAGTAACTGCAATGAAGGGGTGGGTTGGGGAGGAGGTGGTATGAACTGTTGGTAATTATATAGAATCTCACTCCCCCCCCCAAAAAAAAAAAGACAAGTAAATGTGTAAAACTGAAACTAATGACAATCACAAGATTGATAATAGCTGAAAGTGAAATCAATCAAAATTGTGTTATTGGCATCTTTGCTGATGAAGAAGTGATCGTCTATTAACTGAATTATGACTTCATGCATGACCAGGAGAAAGCCTTGGGTTATGCTTTTGTTTGCCAACATTTTTTGAGTTAAATTTTTCTTTTTGTTAGATGCAGCGTCAAGTGGGCTGAGGTCATATTATGTCTGTAATAATTTGTAAATAATTGTAAAATTGTAATAATATAGACACCGTTTTTAGTCTATCAGTATCACGTAGACTGAGGTTTTGTTCAACTTTCAAAAGCATCAAAGTTGAAAAGACAAAGACAATATTGTTTTTACATGTACGGAAACTTACGAAAAGAGGGACAACATTTAAAACCTTTCATCGCTATAAAGAAAGCCTTTTACCTTTGGCTTTTAGTTTAATGGTATTAAGTAGACTGGTCTTCAACATATTATAGCTGATTAGAATGCATATAGTCATTGTACTCATAATATATAATTAATAAAATTATAATAATAATAATAATAATTAAAAAATAATAATATTGAGTATTAGACAGCATGTGATACATGATTATTAGGTCTATTGTCTGATTAGACTATTAAACAGGTAATAATGTTTTATCTTGCTATCCTTATTCATACCATATTTCATCGGTGATCCATTTCATATTCATTTGCATTTTGAGATATGCAAAACACTATAGCTTTTCTGTGTTTTTTTATTATAATAATAGTAATAATATTAATCAGTAGTTAGTTTTACGACGCTTAAGCGACCACAAATGTGGGAGAAACCCGCAAGGGCGTATGGATTACAATTTACAAGTCTGGGCCCTCCAATTCAACATTTTAAATCAAATCTGGAATCTTTCATTTTGGAAAGTCATTTCAGATTGGAAAACCTTAGATTGCTATATTGAATGAAAACCCCACCTTACTATAACACGGGTATCGAACCCGGAATCTCCTGATTGCTAAGCCTCATTGCTTCAAATGCCACCGACTTTATCCACTCGGCCACAGCACTTCTATAACTTCTATAAAGTATAAAATATAGTGCTTAATTCCATATGTATAATCGAACTTATTTACTAAACGTCTATTGAAAGAAAGCAGCTGTTAACATTTTATGAGACATTTCGTTAAAAGATATAAAATTGATTTATTGTCTTGAAAACAAATACACTATTTACCAAATATTCAAGACTATTGATGAAATAAGCATAATGTTCAAGTGAGGAAATCAATTAATAAATGTGTTATATATGCTGTTTAATATGCTACCTACGCTTTATATGAATTTCTTTTTAACTCTTCATGGGTAAATCGGCAACACATTTTGAGACTTGGGTGACCACTATATTTTTTTGTCGAAATACTTTATTAAGTAACGAAAATCGAATGGTAGTATGAGGTCATCGATTTTTATACTGTAATGATTTTTTTTTAATGGCTTTTTGTTCTCAACGATAACTTCTTCTTATGCTTCGCACAAAATTGTAAATTTTATATATATATTATGCAAATGATTATTAACTTAAGTGTTTCAAAATTATATTTAAAATTCCTCAGTTCTACGGTAACCTTTGTTGTTTGTTTTGCATTTTAACCTGAGACGGTTCTTTACTCTTTCAAATATTTTCCCCAATGCCTTTCCACGGATGCTTTTATCTATGCAATATTGTATTCGTTCTGTTGGCTAAAATTGAATACGAACTGGCTGGAAATCTACACATGTACGTCAACATCACATCGTCTAAACATTTTGTAAGGGCGAAATTATTAGTATATTACATTTATTTTGTGTAGGCATCTGGCAACAGCAAAATAAATGACGTCGTACACGGCAAATATGCTGAAAATGTTTTGTTTTTTAGTGTAGACCATTTACCCACAGAGGGAGCTAGCATTTTGTACAATTAATTTGTATTGCAAAGACAAAGAACATCGACAGCTAAGCAACAAAGACAACAACAAAATGGTTAATATTTCAAGGAAAATTGTACCAAGAAATATAAGTAAAAGAAAGTAAAGGGTTCTAAGAACGGCTGTCAAGATGTCTTCACAGACTTTATGTTCCTATTTTGATTCAAAATAGAATTTTCATTTTGATTGTGGAGTTAGGGAGGGGTTAGTCAGTCTAAACAGATAACGTTCAACCAGTTAAATTTCGAGGGAGGGACAAAATATTGAGATGAGGTTTTTCAAATAACAGCTTAAAATATAATATTTTTTCCAGTTAAGACAAGTATGTGTTGCATTGTCAGACACCAGAAATAAAAAAAAAACAATTTAAGTATTTCGCAGACACAGCGACGTTGTCCTCCATTTTATGATGAGTTGACGAAATACCAAAGCTAAGCTTTACCATCCCTGTGTCCCGTTTATAGTGCACATTCCCTTCAAGAACGTACTGTTACAGTTAAAGGAATAATGGTATTATATGCAAACTACAAAATGCAAACTACAAAAGTTTACAGGGAAATAATAAATATCTGTGGGCGAAAATCATTTTCTTTAAGAACTCAATTGCAAAATGCAAACTACAAAAGTTGACAGGGAAATAATAAATATTTGTGGGCGAAAATCATTTTCTTTAAAATCTCAATTTAAAAACTCAACTTGCAGAATAGCGAAACAATTGTGACCATCCGCATGGTGCATATGAAGTATCCGATTTTGTGTGGCTATTTAAATCAACCTCAACAGAAATCATTAAATCAACCAGAAAAGCGAATTACATCTTTCATAATGTCAAAAAAAAGACATTCATATCATCCTATAGTTTTCTGTGCAGAGGGCATGTTTAGTATAAAATACGACCAGTTAGCTACTTTATACTGCATTGTATTGGAAAAGGCTAGCTAACTCCTACAACTGCAAAATGTCAACATTATAAATAGTATATAAAACGTATAGGCCTATCCCGTTCAGTTTTCAGAATTCAACATTAGTCATAGATCATACATTAATTGTATACACACCTTGCAATCGTTGGGGGTTTTTTTTTGGTTTCTTTGTTTGTTTTTTGTGTTGTTTTTTAGTTTTGATAAATAGGATCAGTTCCGTTAGTTTAGTTGTTCACCAAAAACCGATATATTAACTTCCTCATGATATTTAACGACTTATGAAATATGACTAAATACAAAAGCGACGCGCACAATTTGTTGAACCCAGCAGCGGCCCCGTCTTTGTATTCCTTTGCTTTGCTGTATAAGACTATACAATGGTGCACTGTAGAGTTTTACATATGGCAAAGTGCACGCTGCCAATACTGTACCGTCTGTGTAGGTGTTATAGGAAGCAGAATGACAAGCAGAATCTATAGACGGAACTTCCCACAAACCGGCATATGACTTTCAACATAAACTTCAGCCATATGTCGACATTGCTGACATACATATTGTTTCAGGTAGTATCGTGAGGAACTGTTGTGTGTTTTGACTACAAGGATAACTCGTTAAACATTTTGCATCTATATAAATTCAACGTACGCGGTTGCATCGTTTTCTAGATCCTCCGGATTCAAACTTGTTATATGTTATTATTATATTGGATTACCACAATGTTTAAACAAGATGAAACCTCCAGCAGGGTTTTCAGTGCCATGTTCTTAATCGTTCTCTCTGTTCAACGGTTTCGCGTTACAGATGGGACGTTTATAACGAACTTAAACCCTGGCCTGAACGAGATCCTTTTTGAAACGGAAAAAATAACATTGACGTGTTCGGCAGAAAGTACCATAGTAAATCCCTCGTTTGGTATCATGGATGCACTGGGATCTGATGTGGTGAGAAATAATGCATTCGTGTATACACCGGCTAACGGTGATATTGTGTACTTAACGATGAACGATTCCACAATAAACCTGCAAATTGAAATCACCGATGAGAGCAGAAGTTCTTTTACTTGTCTGATCTTTGACGATGGCAATTTTGTATCTCAAGAAGAAATCAATTTTGACGTCAGATCAAGAGATGAGCTGGTTTGCCTGTTGAGCAAAGGGCCAAATGTAATGGTCGGTGATACTCTTGAAGTGGGATGCTACGGGGGTCATCCACAACCAGCTACATCGGTAGAATGGACACAAACGAAAGTCAACGGAACGACGGATGAAGATCTTCCATCTATCACCTCCGATTTAATCAATCAGTTTAAGAGGAAGACGTCAGCATCGCTGACTGTGACTGCTGAAGACAATGGGAGTATATTTCAATGTACAGCTACTGCTCCGGGTGGAACGCGGCAGTGTATGACGGAGGTACTCTCGATAGTTGATGACATCACCGTGAGTTTTGTTCCATCCATTGCAAGCGGGCGATTGGAGTTTGGACAGACGCAAGAGGTTAGATGCATTCCTTCCGTTTCAACTGCCAGCGTAATGTGGCAACACGATTACACAGAGAGCGAAACTGTTACAGTAGTTCCTCTAGATAGGTCACTACGGATCATGATCAAGAAGCCAACAGGTCTAAGTGATGGTGCTATCTTGAGTTTCGAGTGCACTGCAACCTTGGGTTCGCTTCGAGCAAGTGCTACCTTTGAGCTGGTAGTAGATTTAGTACATTCTACAACCACCACATCACCGTCTCGAACCACGTACAAGACAAGTGAGGAAGTTTCTGAAGATACTGAAGACTCTGAAGACACTGAAGAAACTGAAGGAATGGCTCCTAAAAACGGAAATTCGGATGGAGGTATCTTCGATTCACCTGTCACTTTATATCTTGTGATCGGGGGAAGCTTGGCAGCGATTCTGATCATCGTGATCATAATCATTTTAATCGCAATTTGCAGAACTCACACTAATACACCAAAGACAAAACGAAAACGAGATGAGAGATCGATCGATAACATATCATACGTCGAGGATAACACAGATGATGACCCAAGTGTAAGTTACTCGGCGGTTAGTAAAGCAAATCCCGCTCGTATCGTGTCTAGCCCGGATGTCGTCCCTTATTCTGACGTCAACAAACGTCACGTCCTTATCGACGAAGATGAAATTTACGACGAATCACAAAATTGGTGGAAAGCTGAAGAGCTTTAAAAAGGGATTTGTGGCTGCCACATGGATTGAAAGTAACAGTTATACGTTATGCACAGAATAACTTGAATACACTAAACAGACGAAATTGTCCGTGGGCACAAATTTAAGCACATTTATACTGCAAATGCATTATGTTATTTACTAAAGGAAACTTTACAGTATATATAGCTCATAAGATCTGCGTCCTGGTAAATTCCACTGATTCTTTTATAATTTGGTAACAAGCATATATATCGTTGGTATTTTTTAATTTTTTTTTAATATCAACATGCCTATAGAATCGATGACATCATACCAGTAATATGAATAATTGCATTAATTTGGTTTGATATGATATCGGGCAAATAAAGAAGGATATCAACATCTTACTATTGATACTGCAGATATTTTGGTGCATATATGAAGTGTTTGGATGTATCAACATATGCTGCAATCGAGGTCTGTGACCAGGCATCTCGAGTGTAAAGCTTGGTCATTTCGGTACCTACGTTCTACTACTAGCACACTTTGTGGTCAAAATGCATACTATGTATTCCTGTAGTCGGTCAGGATAACCATATGCCCATAAATTGATAGAGCTATTTCTAAATATATCAATAAAACATGTTTGATTAGTTATCTGTATGTAGTCTCTTCATACTTCTGGTTCCTCCACTTCCATTATAGCATATTTTGAACTTTGTTTATTATTATTTCATCATAATGTGAGTAAATTACTCATTGACTCTGTTACTGTTTATATATATGGAAAGTGGAAAAATAAACTTGAAACTTGAAAAAAATAAACTTGAAACTTGAAACTAGTTTAATAAACCATACACTGGTACCAATTGCTGTAGATTATGGCTGACTATATTCATCTCTAAATCTAATATGATATGCAATCATATAAAACTATTACTATAGTGTAATGTGTTTTCCATATTCTATGAGACGTTCCTTATAACACCGACGTTTAATGTAAAGTTTAACAGATAAGAATATGCAATAAAGCATGCACCAATAATTGGGTGCTGACCATAAATTGTTTCATACAAATTGTTTTTAACAAATTAAAAGACTATGCTAATTACAAACGTTTTTGAAAATTCCAAATGATGAGTCTTTTGAAATTTGTGTTCCGAATAATTAAGCATTTTCTCAAACTACTAATATGTGGAAATAGAGGAAATTAGAATTGTATCAGGTCCTGGGACCTCTCTTTGCTTTGTGAGTGTTATGTCACTTAGTATCAAGTAAAAATCGCAGGTATGGGTTCTATAGTGGCGTAACTCAACTGTATGATTAGAGTTAACTGTGGACGTAAGTAAAGCATGTGTAGCAGAAATTGTCACTATAGTAATAATTGGTTAAAAGGCATTGAAGACTCGCCCCAAACCGAGTGCGGCCATCTGAAAAAAAAAGTTAACTTTCTGTTGCTTGCAAGTGACGTTTGTTTGTGTCGCTACAAAATGCAGACAGTATGAAACGTGATACCTTGTTATCTTTTATCTAGGCCTGAGATGTCCATCACTGCTATGTACACTGTGCTGTGCATATTGACCGCATCTGTATGTACTGGCTGTACACTAATGTCTAATTACCGACGGTAGCAAGCTGTGTGTGTACTTTCTGGGATCGATGGTGGTGTTTAACACTTCTGTTACACCTCATGCGAAACTATAGGTCAGATGACTGGCATGAGACGTTTCTTTTTGCGCGAGTCTTCACACCCTTTAAGTACCGTCATCCACTGCACAAATTAAGAATATCATTGCAATATGATACAATGTTCTAAAGAAGACATTTACACCGTGATTCGTCCATGAAAACCTCTTCTCAATGTCTTCTTCCTTACAGGTATAATTGTTACAAATTTGATCGAATTTAAATCGATCAATGTGTTTGGTTTACCTTTAAGGCAAACATAACATTTCCTTTAACAATATTACTGTTCAATGCCCGCCCCCCCCCCAACCCTACCCCAATTGAAATGCGAAACAGTCGGGTAGTATTCTTACCTGCTTCTTCTCGTGATAACTGGTGTCGCTCTTTGGCATCAGTAACAAACGTTATAATTTAGCGCCTATTCTATTGAAAGTACGCTATGCTATTGTTATTTTCCACAGGAAAGATGACGAATTTGCGTAAACTAAATATATATGCTTATCACTTACTTTGCTCTTACGTTGGAATTTTGATTTTCAAGACTTGCTTCCTTCATACTTTCAATACATGTTTTTTTATTACACGACAGAATATTGTAACAAAAACAAACAAATGGGAGGGGCAGGGGAACAAACCCGTAAAAACAAGCTGAACTTGAATTTCAAAGACTTAGCGCGGCATCATATGCGATGATGTTTTCTAGAAGTTGTAAACTTTTCCATAATTTGTTAGTCGTTTGATATCCTTTGAATATAATAGTAAAAAATAAATACCCCCGAGATATGAAATATTTCGAATTATAAAAATTGTATCTCAATTTATTGGGACAAGTTAAATAAGGATCGCTCATGATATGTCCTGCTAGGCAAGCAAATGAGGAGGCAGTCTGAGAGGGTTCCATCTAGGACTTGGGAGAGGGAAGGGGAGTGGTGGGGGCAAAATCTTCGAAGGGCAGTTTTAATATGTAGCTTTGTTGTGAGAAAGCAATCCGCAAATTCCAATCAAATTGTCCCAACATTTATTTGTGCTAAAATTTACAAAAATAGTTATTTATCAGCATTAGAGAAATACAATAACCTTAGAACTGCTTCATTATTTCAATATCGCTATTTAACAAACACATTACACATCATATCGCCTGATATAAAATAATTTATTGTAGTCTCTTCTTTATTTTTTATTTCAGTAAATTTCAAGATTAAACGAAACTCCACAGTGTTCCTTATATTATATTCAACATTGCGTATGTTATGTGTAGCCACCCGATACACACAGAGGACACAGTTACTAATGTAAATCTTAAAGCTTTGTACCAAAGTAAAAACTGGATCGTGCTTTATAAATCGGTAGCATGTGCTATTAGGATTACAGTAAGAACTGAGGATACCTGTTAATTCCAACAAATCCAGCTGTTTGGTATTTGTTGGAATAACAAATACCATCAGTTCTTACTGTAAACCTAATGGCACATGCTACCGATTTATCATATTTATCAGCACAATCCAGTATTAACTGTGGTACAAAACTTTAAGATTTACAGTATAGTTACTGTAATCTCTTTGTGAGTCGGCTGATGTAGCATTGTATACGCCTTCCTTCAAATATATATATCATTTCGCGAACGTTCAATCTGGATAGTCTGATTTATCAGACTCGTTTGCGTACAGATTGTGTTACTATAGTGTTGTTGTTTGCTTTATGGGCATGATAGGCTTACAGTACGATAGCTGAACTTTTTAAAGCTCCCACTGTAATAGCCTATAGACAACCACGCAATATCAGATCAGTGCTGGTTCGAACTACCCCCCCCCCCCAACCCAGTGATGAGCCTGATAGTGGAAACATCACTTGCAACAAACCGAGATGCTTGGTGCGGACACACCTCGACCCCTCTCCCGCTTTCCTCCACCTGGCCGCAGGCACCACTCTGAGACCTGGTAGATTTGGTTGCGACTCAGCCAATGTCACCCACCTCCTGTATTGTTGCAAGTGCCCCCAGGTCACCTATATTGGCGAAACCAGCACTAAGTTCAGGCTTCGATTCAATAACCACAAACTAAGCATCCGTTAGACCAACCCAGGCTTCCCTGTTGCAGAACACTTTAATTTTCCTAATCACAGCCTATCTGACCTGAAATTTGTTATTCTCTATATGGCTACTTCAAAACTGCACAGGAAAGAAGCAACCGGGAATTGGAAACAATTATACGCCTCAATACACGACAATGGGCTCAACAGAGATCTCTCTTTTATGAGTATCCATGCTCAGTTAAATCCTTATAAGGTCTAGTTTCTTTCATTTTTTCATCTCATTCCTGCAACTGAAGAAGAGCTGTGATAACGCTCGAAATATTTTGTTACTGATTGAACGTTTTAAGCAATAAAGTTGGAAATGAAAGTATCATTTTTTCCCCTTTTTCTCGTTTGGATATATTTTACTTTCCAACACACGCCAACAGACATGTATATATATATATATATATATATATATATATATATATATATATATATATATATATATACTTACACATAACCAATATTACAATAAAGGTATAGTCACTTACCAAAGATAAAAAATATTAATAAACAGTTATGTATTCCATTTCTCGAGAATATCTTTAACAAACACGGTGGCGAAAATATACTGGTACATGTGCATGTATATATATGTACATCCTCTCTGTCTCCTAATATCGATTGATGAAGACGATAAAGCTTTCGCTGGCCGATTGATTTCGAGGTGAATCCTTATTCATTAGGTTCTTCAAACATTACGTGCATGTATGCAGAGCGTTCAATATGTATTCATAGCGTTCAATAAGCGTTATCATGCGTTACCAGGATAACTTTATCGCGCAAAAATGATCCGTTTATGTGAATCGTCCATGCACAGATACCGAGCCTCCATATTTCCGGCCTTATATATTTACTATACATGCATTGCCTGATCATTGTTATTGTCACTATTGTGTATCATACCTCATGTATTATTCTACTTGTAGCGTATACGTACACGACGTTGAGTTGAAAATAGTCACATCAATACTTTCTGCAGTTGAACGATTTTATGGTTTTGTTTGTCGTCTGAGAATACTGTGACTCTATTATTCGTCACAACAATGATGTATTCATGCGAGCAGTTTCCCCAAATATCGCACAGTGTTAGAATCATTACTCATTTGTAGAACCATGGAGCTATTTATAGCGCCATGGTAGAACACACTGGTTATGCAGCAACAACCACAATCGGTGATGATCTGTAAGAAGTAGTTAACTTCCTTGTCTTCTTAAAATATATAGCCATATTTGTGACAGAAGGTATTTTTTTTTTCTCTCTTCTTGTGTAGTTCTTATCTGTGTCGCGAGCTGTTGTCCCCCAGTTACATTTAGAGGTATAGTTGAGAACAGACGATTGTTCGGTCTCCATTAAGATTTCTTGATGTAGATATTCATGTGTTGTTCCACATTGCGCTGTATAGGTTACTTGGTGAAAATGATGGGCAGTGCCGTATGAAGGGCAGAGACAACGGGGCCCCGGACCGGGCTCCCTACAATTTTTGTATAAAGATGGCAGGTATGATATATGGGTGTATCGTAAACGCTTGGCACTCTACACGAGTTTGACCGCGATCTGAATGTGTTTACATAATATAATACCATACTGTACAGGAATATCAAACACTGGTGCTGTATGGACATGATAGGCTTACAGTAGTGAAGTGTTCATACTGCGTTATGCCATCTGCTCATGTTACAGCGCTGTCGTTACACGTGGTCTTAGGTCACCCCCCCCCCACCCAACCCCTCCCACACACACACACACACACAGTCTCAATCCGGCTCTGATTGTGGAATTTCCTATAAGCTCCCCTTGTGGTTGTACTTTGTTTGTACCTGTTATGTTTTGGGTTTTCTCATCCCATTATTGGTTGTATAGTCATGAAAATTGAACGTTACGTTCTATAAGATTCATTCTGGATGTTTCGAAATGTCTGAGGCATCTCATACCCAAATAATCTAAAATCCAGCTTCATTTGATCAAATAATTCATCGGTTTCTTTCTCTGACAATTTCGAAAGATAATTTTCGACCAGTTGGTTGCTATTTGTAGGATTGGTTGAAGATCTAAAAGTAACAATTTCAGGTTTAGTTTCTAAAATATTGTACATTACGAATTCGGTGTCTCGTTTTAATGTTTCCAGTTTACCTATAAAATCGAAACTTATGTGACAAGGAAGAGATAGCTTATGCATATCCTTCCAATGTTCATTAATAACTGTATAATGTGATAAATATTTCACATATTGGACGAAAGTATCAGGTCCCTGGGTTATACCATCCGCCATATTTATTGGTATTCGATGACTCCACTCCTTACGATAGCGAAGATTTCGGCCAGTAGGTTTTTCAATTTTGTCCTTATATGCGGACAACAACCTTACAAATGGATTACGTACAAATGTAAATATCTTGTATGTTTGCAACCTTCTCGCAGCTTCCTCGACGGTGTAAGATGAAAGTTTTCTAATATATTTGTCAGTTAGTTCGTGTGTTTGGTGCTGCTCCAGTTCACTTGCGGTGTTGACAACACCGTGCAACACTAAAAATACCCGTTTCCAATTCGTGCATCCAGCCTTGGGTATATAACTATAAATAACTCTATATTTATCTAGTACTATAAAATGATTTAACTTCCTTAAAAAAGAATTGTCAATTAATAGTTGGTAGTCAAAGGAGTAATTATATCCCAATGATGCACACTGATCTCTCAATAGAATTCTCCTGTACTTCTGAACTTCAATTTGGCAGGTTTCGTTACAATCAATCTAAAACAAAAATGAAGAAAACAAAATGAAAAATTGAAAGAAGTAACGAGAAATCTTATCGGCAAATGCAGGGATGTGCACGGATGATGTTATGTACAATACTACTTTTGGTATATTACAACCACCTTAACCACCACCACCATTAAAATAAAACAAACACTACCATTAGTGTAGGTTGTATTTGAATACCACTTTAAGTTGTGAGAAAAGACCATTAGTGTAGGTTTTAGAGCTTTAATGTTTAAATTACTCATTTGCAAAGGCCATCGCAGTTACAGAAAATAAACATTGAAGAAACTAAAGAGAAAATATGAAGCACGTGGGGTTTAATGATGTCATATTTATGCTTGACCAAGTCCTATGCCTTGTGAGTGTGACCTATAAATGGAATAAAAGTTGTCTTAGTTGTTTAGGGAGGTTGTTTATGACAGTGAACCTTATCAAATAGACTAATAATGATGGTTAGACTTGTGAATACTTTACAGAAATTGTCATCTTTTCATGTGAAAACTTTTAAAAAGTCATTGTCGTTATTCAAATGCGTTAATGGAAATTCATCGTTTTACCTTTTCGGAAGAATCTAGTTCCCGTAATGTGTTTAATGAATAGCTAGATTCGGTAATGTTTTTCTGGAAGATGACTTTCGATATCATACCGTTTCTTCGTTCCCAATATCGTGGATTATTATCGATCGCTGGATTTAGGTAGAAACAAAAGAAAAATTAGGCCTAACAGATTAATATTCACTTATGAAAGATGCGTATGTATATACATGTATCATTCATTACCACTTGAAATGACAGAAGAAAAAAAGGACAATAATACTTTTAGCGGTGTTCTATATATATATATATATATATATATATATATATATATATATATATATATATATATATATATATATATATATATATATATATATATATAAATATATATATATATATATATAGGTGGGTGTTCTAGTGAATTTTAAGAAAAAAAACATAAACTGTTATAAACTAATCTCTTGCACAAATGTTCCGAAAGTTCGAGCCACGAATATTGAAAAGGTTCAAACGAGTGAACAATTTTATCGGATACCCTAATTTATACCAATTATCTCTTTCTTATGATGCGTCCTGTTTTCTTTATTTTAATCCCCCCCCCCCCTCTTTGAAACACTGTCCCATTTATTGAATTATTAACCGGTATTGGTTTATTGTTAAAAATTTGACATAACAATAATATTTGCTTATTAAGATTCATAGGAGTATATTTGCATGTGCCAAGTCTTGTCTTCAAGAGGATGGGGTAAATATTCATCTCACCAACTAAAGTCATATTTAACAAACATATAAAAATATTTTTTATATGGACAGAACTATTATTCCTCGATACAGGTGACAAAACGCTTACAGTGAAAAAGAACTTCCAACATCCACCGGGATTCGATCCCGGGCATCCCGCATTCATATGCCGCCACCCTAACCACTAGGCTATGGACGTTGATTGTATGTCCATTGTATGTATGTATATATATATATATATATATATATATATATATATATATATAAATGAAAATCGTAATGAGTTGGAAAATCAAGAACAGTGAAAAAACTTTCAGCCTCCACCGGGATTCGAACCACGGGCCTCCCGCTCTGTACGTGGACACCCTAACCACTAGGCTATGGACGCTGATTGTATGTCCAGAGGTTCGAAACCGGCAAGGACGGTCGTAATTCCACTGTAGGCGTTTGTCACCTGTATCGAACAATACTAGTTCTGTTTTTGGTGACATATTTTGCCTTATTCTAGAGATCAAACATGATGCTGACCAACTTGAAAATCATTTGTGATTCCTAAAGCCGGATCTCGAAAGAGATACTTTGAACAGATAGATATATATATATATATATATATATATATATATATATATATATATATATATATATATACATATACATATACATATATATATATATATATATATATATATATATATATATATCGGAGCACAATCAAGGTCACGGTTGAATTTAATAAAAATCGTTTACTAGTTTATTATGATATGCAAATTAAAATTTCAAGTCTTCTAGCCATAGAATTTTGAAATGTTATGATGTAACTTCTCAAGTGTTTTTTTTTTTGTAGTAACACAGGCGATTCGTCTAATTCGATAGAGTAGAAGTGACGTAACTACAAAATATGAACCTAATTCTTCCTTAAACTAAATATTGCAATTTCCATTTTGGATACTACGTGATGGGAGAATAGCTATACGTCCTATATATTAACATGTACTTCGAATTTGAAGTTGATATGGTTGAAAATACTTTCATATTGATCCTCTGACGTCACAATGGATGAAAATGATTTTAACGGAAACCTGGTTAAAAACAGTTGAATAATTTCACACTTTATTCCTTGTGCCTATATTACATTTCGTACACATATGGAGCATGATACTAATACATATTGGGTGGGGGGAGGGGGGGGGGTCAAATCTAATTAAATCATAGAGTCGTTATTTCGAAGTTCGGCTTGTATTGAAAGCTAATTACTTTTTCCTTCCACCACAAAAAATTGGAAATGAGGAAAAAATATGGCTTTGAAAGGCCAAAATGGGCGCCTTATTTAACGTGCCGTTGCACTGATTTTTTTTTTTTATTAATTATGGTTTAGTTATTGGTTATATGTATCAAAAAAATGTGATCGAATTTTAATTAAATTTCTGGCATATTTCACTGTGTTGCAGAGTAAAAAATTCGAATCAAAAAGTTCACACATTTTTACATTTAACGTGAACAGATGGCTTGATATATACGGTAAAGGCAGGAAGTTGTTAACTCCATAACAACTCCCTGGTATAGGTGTGAAGTTTTACTATGCAGTGAGTCTCTCTGTAATAAGGAAATCCTTATGGAAGTTATATATATATATATATATATATATATATATATATATATATATATATATATATATATATATATATATATATATATATATATATTAACTTGTGGTAACTTGTGGCATATTGTCACTCGTGTTTCACGCCTGCAGTGTGTGCGGCGATCATCAGTTGTCTGTTAATCGGATTTAATAAGATTTAATAAGAGTTACAATATTTATAAACTTACCACTTTGCCTCACAGCCGAATAGGAATAAAGGCCGAGCATACCTGCTGTAGACATTAAAATAAATCTAAAACGAATCACGTTTCGCATTTTCTTTTTTATATCGCAGGGCTAGTTATGATAACTTTACACAACACAACTTTGACTCGGCCTATAACCTATAAACTTGAAGGTTAACATTGCATATATATTTGTTAATATGCTTGAAAGGTTCTATGTACTAATTCAAAAAGTTGTTAAACAAACAACAGAAAATAACAAACTCTCGACAGCGTCTTTTAATTGATTTCAAATCCAAACAAAAATATCAAAAAGCTACTAGCTGTTTTCCTTTTTTAACAAAGCATGCACTAGGAGATGGTAGGGGGCAATATCTCCCTATTCAAGAATCAGATCGATTCACCCCCCCCCCCCATCCGAGATAAAGAATTTAATTATTACATTATGTATCTATCTATCTATCTATCTATCTATCTATCTATCTGTCTATCTGTCTGTCTGTCTGTCTGTCTGTCTGTCTGTCTGTCTGTCTGTCTATCTGTCTGTCTGTCTGTCTGTCTGTCTGTCTGTCTATCTATCTATAGATCTTTAGATACACACACATATATATATGGTCACAATGTTTATGCATAAAATTATACATAACCAAAATTACAATAAACGTATAGCCACTTACCAAAGATAAAAATTATTAATAAACAGTTTCTGTATTCCATTTCTCGAGAATAACTTCAAAACACACGGTGGCGAAAGGTTCTTGTACATGAACATGTAAATATATGTACATCCTCTCTGTCTCCTAATATCGATTGATGAAGACGATAAAGCTTTCGCTGGCCGATTGATTTCGAGGTGAATCCTTATTTATTTTTTTCTTCAAACATTACGTGCATGTATGCAGAGCGTTCAACATGTAAACATAACTTTCAATAAGCGTTATCATGCGTTACTGCAGGATAACTATATCGCGCAAAAATGATCCGTTTATGTGAATCGTCCATACACAGAAACTGAGCCCGCATATTTTCGGCTTAATATCTTTACAACACGTATTGCATGATTATAATTATAGTGTATTATACATATTGCATTATTACACTTGTAGCGTACGTACACGTCGTTGAGTTGAAAAGAGGCACATAAGTACTCTCTGCAGATGAACGATATTTGTTTTAATGGTTTCCTTTGTCGTTTGAGAACACTCGGTTACCCGAGAGCACACCATTATGAGCAACAACAATAATATATCGATGAATATTGATCACACGAGCACTGTTTACACTATTATCGTAGTGTTAGAATCACCACTCTTTTGTAGAACACATGTCTGTCATTCAGCAACAACCGCAATCGGTGACGATCGGTAAGAATTAGTGTGAGTGTGTTTCCTCTTGGCCAATGAGAGGGTGCCTCATGTTTATGTCGTGCGTTAGGTCATGCCTATGGCGGGCCATCAGTCTCAAATCGTGGGGAATCGACTTATACCGATTTAAATCGACATATACCAATGTCCTTCGACGTATACCAGTTTCTAGCAGCTTAAATTGACTTCTACCGATTTAACTGGTATAAGTCGAAGGAAATTGGTATATCTCGATTTAAATTGGTATATGTCGTTTCCCCACGATTTGAGACTGATGGCCCGCCATACATGCCTTCTGTTTGGTCGTTCCTTCATGTGGCATGGAGAGATCAGGGTGCTCACTGGCGTTCTTGATCTGCGTAGGGTCAGTTGTGTGACCAGATACTTTATATTATACATGTTACTTTTGCCAGGGTGTGGCAGCCAGTACTACCCATGTCGATACTGTGTGACCTTTGATTGTCACGGGATTTATTACCTTTTTATTTTTCGTGGGGTGCGGGGGGGGGGGGCCGGGAGAATATTTGAGAAATTTCCACATTTCCAACGTCATTCGTCGATGTCTTGTTCCTTACTTTTTTTAATTTTTTTTTTGTTTATTATTGTCATCTTTAATGAGGGTAGTCCTGGTATGATTTTGGTATGATTGGTATGAATTTTGGTATGATTGATATGAGTGTTTCAAATTTCGATTGCAGGAAACCGAGCACAGTGTTTGATTTCCCTTTGAGGCAAACATCACATTCCTTCAACATTGTTATAATATTGAACCCCCCCTCCCTACACCCAGCCCATTGAAATGTGAAACAGTCGGGTAGTATTATTACCTGCTTCTTCTCATGCTAACTTTTTTTTGGGGGGGGGGGGGTCGGGGGGATATATCAGAACACAGTTAAACCTCTAGAATTGATTTACTAAGCGCGACAAAACATGGCGTCATTTCCATATATTTTTATTTCTCGGAATAATAATTGTTTTCGAATGAAAAAAAAAATACACACGAAGAAATCAAATGAAACGGTTCTTTATTTCTTTGAACTGCAGCTTAAAGTTAAAAACAACTGTCCAACCATCATAATATAAAGTCATAAGAAGAATCTCATTCCATTTGAAGGAGGAAAACACAATCATTCTAGGATTCAATTCCCTCTCAAAAGATCAGACTAAAGACTTGAACATAAGTCTCAATAAAGAAGTCTAAATATGACATCACTTGGCCGTATATGCTTGAATTTTTAACTTTTGTATCTTCTTTTTTTGTTTTTCCTCGAATGTTATTTTTTCTATAGTCTATCCAGGTTTTGGAAATGCAACTATATGTTTTCGTTCGCTTTCTTTCAGGCGTGACTGACATTGGAGTTTTGTTGACCCCACGATTCCACCCCCCCCCCCGGGCCAAAGTGTAATGGAAATGACCGTGTCATGTTTGTGTGCGATTTTTTACTCAATAGAAGCAGTGGCATGCCCGGGGGCTAGTTTTTTTTTATGCAGGTAGGTTCGTACTAATGTGTATATTGAATAGCCAATCACAGCCAAGTTTATTTTGACGTCATCAAATATGACAAGGAAAGCATGAAACACTTAATATTTAAAGTCGATAAGTTCAACCTGACGTGCTAGCCTGATGCAACAACATTGCTGCAGTAATCTCTAGCGAAGCTATTCCTTTAGCTTTAGCCATACACCGACTACATTTTTAGTTTTTTAATATGAAATCTGTGTTCGTTCCAAAATTTTGGAAACCTGGTAAGAATTCTTTGCCACAAATTTCCTATCTTGAACACACCAGCTCACTTTTCAAATTGCTCAACTTATTAAAATTTAACGATATTGTTAGGCTGAATGTAGCCACATTCTTTTACAAGGCTTGGAATGGCTTACTTCCTGCAGCCTTTCATGACTTATTTACTATTAACAGCGCCATACATAGTCACCGCACTAGAAGTGCCGGTCAAGCACACCACAACTTATGTAATACAACATTTGGTACGTTAAGTTTAAAGAATCGTGCTATGAGGACATGGAATGATCTAACTGCTACTATAAAATCTAAACCATCTAAAGAAACATTTAGAAAAGCACTAAAAAAAGAAGTAATTTCTCAGTATTGATACATCGTTTATATTGTATGTTATTAATTATTCTTTATTAAGACACTAGTTATATTTTCATTTATGTATATATGTTTTTTGTTTTGTTTTTTTTTGTTTTCCCTTTCTTTCTTTCTTTCTTTCTTTCTTTCTTTCTTTCTTGGGAGTCCTTTACCTTGTTAAGCCTGAATTGGCTTTTTAGAGGACTTCCCTCCACATGTATATATCCAGTGGAAAATCAAATAAATCAAATCAAATCAAATCAAATCTTAGTGATCTTCTTAACGTATCTTTGTGCATAAGAATTGTTCAGGAAGTAGTTTTGCGAAATTTGCAGTTGACACAAGTATTATTACTATTATAGTACCATTGTGTACATTGAATGGCCAATAGCCGCCAATCACAGCACGTACTGAAGTGTTGGAGGCAAAGCGCAATCTGTTGGCCTTTGCAGAGTCCTTAGCTGACAAACTCAAGCGTGACCCTGGTATATTTCTCCCTGCAGTCAAAGAATTTGTTAAGAATGGTGAAAAGTTGTCGACTGATTCGGCTACAGTGTCAGCCCTCATGACCTTTGGCAAATATGCAGGTCTTTCGGGTGTCTTTCCGCAAAAGAATAAGACAAGAAATCGGTTGTCAGGTTTAAAACGAATTGGGGTGCAACCAACAGCAGTTGCGCGGCGAAAGAACATGTCTGTTGGTGGTCGCAAGTGTCTCACTAGTGGGAGGCCCACAAAGCGGTCTACTGAGCATGAGCATGGCCTCGGTAAAAGGAAATCTGGAGATCTTAAATCTAGTGTCTTGCCTAAGAGAAGAAAGGCAGCCCCCCATAGTCTTTCCCAGTGTGTGAAAGGCAATCGGAGCTTGGGTAAGACGCACAGTAAATCATAACATAGGTGCGTAAGACAGTTGGCAAATCAAAAATTGTCAACTAGTGTCAACCAGAAAATGCATTGTCAAACTGAGACTGAGAATATACCAGGGTCAACTACCCTTAAAGGGCCCCTAGATGCAGCTACTTACTGGCATATTGATAGGATTACTACACTAAATTGGGGGCATGAGGAGCTAACATTGATACATCATTTCTCAAGTAAAATGCAATAAATGTCCACATATCCATAATTCATAAATTCGTAGTGACTAGTGACACCTGTTGTATAGTGACGGAACTAAAATCTACCTCGAAACAGGCTGCCTCTAGAGTTCCTTTAAAAAAAAATTCCAAGTATTGCTATTTTCTAAAAATAAGGATATGATTGTTAAAATATGTGAAAATATATAAAATGAATTTGAATTAAATAAATTATTAATTGATAATAAATAGGTCTTTTTTCCTCTATGTATTCCTTCTCGGTTGCTTCCATTAAAATAGAAAGGTGCTACCTGACCCTCTCCTTATGCAAAACAATTTTGCAGCCACATTGCCAAAGAATATGAGAACGCCTCACCAGTTCCTAATCATGCTAATTCTCTTTATTCTGAGGAAATTTTCTGTGCAGTTGACTGGACCATGCAGTACCAATTTGATATTCCATGAGGAGACAGGTGCTGCCACCTTTAAAAGTCTCAACGGCTCTTGGTTGAGTTCACAGTAAAGGTTGCACTTGGGAAGTAATAAAAATGAAATAGATTTCTGAACAAAAAAATGCTTGGTTTGGGAGAAAATAAAAGGTAAAAACGAACTAATGACAACAACAAAAATTTTCGGCAGATGTGGGATTCGAACTCACAATGCTCATACAACATCAGATTGACATTGTTTACAAATCTTACACGTGCATATTTGATGACGTCAAAATGAAATTGGCTGTCATTGGCTATTCAATATACACAATGGTACGAACCTACCTGCATAAAAAAACTCGCTGCCCGGGGAGTGGGGAAGGGGAGTGGGGAAGGGGAGTGGGGAAGGGGAGTGGGGAAGGGGAGTGGGGAAGGGGAGTGGGGAAGGGGGAAGGGGAGAGGGGCTCCCACCTCCATCATCAGTCGGGTCGAAAAAGATGGACATTCGAGTGATTCATATACAGTCTATCGGGGATGAGTTAGAACCATAGAAATTTAACTAGGAAGAATGCTGACACAATATGTCGCCGTGTATTTAAGTAGTGAAGCCTTGACAACATGTGAGGGCGCTTTGCGTTGTACGGCAAAAAGCCAGATCATTTGTACGTCTTCATACATACATTGTGCCTTCAACTTTGTAACTGAACTTGATTTTACCCGTTTTTTTTCTCGAAAGAGTAGGTGAATGTGTACTTTTCACAACAGAGACCTGTTATGGCGACCAAAGTGGTAAGTGCTATACTCCTGACTTAAGAAACAATTTTGAAAACTTTTTTTTTCGCCTCAAATGACTGGAGCAAGTGGCGAGTTAATGCAACTTTTAATGTCTGGAAAGTTTCATTTCCGGGATCTGAGAGGCACATGGCAAACATTGTTCTTGCTTGTATTATTTTAGTGCTCCACTCAGATAGTTTCATAGTTGTACTTGGAAAATGCCGTGGGAAAGCAAACCACCCCACCCCTGCCACACAAACCTTCTTTTGTGTAATACCTCCATATTAGTCTGTGCATGCAGTTCTCAGTTTAAAAGTGGGTAGTAGTTTATGCAGAGATAACAGATCCCATGAAGAGAGAGTGCAAAACGTTTGATGGATGTCTACATTCAGTCACAGTCATCAAAGGATGAGATGTTAGCACGAGTACTGGATTGAGTGTGTCGTTTTGCTTACAAAGCTTTGTCCGAACATGGTTAGTGAATTGGGACTTAAAATCATAGTTGAGAAATGTAAGGCAAATAACCTATAAAGTTACTGTCCAGAACATACAGTACCTGGCTAGGCTGAGTAGGCTTTGGCCTACCTCAAAACTCAGATTACTGGCTATAGGCCTATACTGCTCTTGCCATTTTGCCATCCATTTACAGTGTTGGGAATATGTTGCAAATGGAGGATGTGTCTCAATATTTGTATACAACTCTATAGATATGTTAATAGACTGAAATATTATAGGCTTAAGTTATGACCTAGGCTTACCTAAGTTAGACCATGGGCAAGGCTACGTACATAGGCCTAAGTGAGGCTAAGCCTATATCCCTAGTATCGAATTGTTATTTATAAGCCCAGGACATGATAACCGTCATCCCATGTTATTCTGGCATGTGGATCTATCGTTAGGGATACAGTTTTAAGTAAAATGAGGTGGTGATAATTGTTGCCATAATGCTTTAGTCATATCGCATCCGAAAGGACAGCTGTAGCCAGTCTAGGGGCCTAGTCTAATTATATCCAGGGTCCAGTGAATAACAATGCATCAGCTGAGCAGACGACACTTATAAAGTAATTAGATTCCTATGTAATTGCTTCTACTATCACTTCCTAAGAATGACCTGTGAAACTGCAGTCCACTGCCACATTTTTGACGATTTTGACACCCAAAGGCTGCACACGATATCACCATTTCGAGTTATCTGTGTCAACTTTATCACTTTAGCTATGTCAAAGACGTAGTGTTTGTATTACGCGGCCGGCACTTTCTTGCCGTACAAGCAAAGCGCCACCAGTTGGTTGAGTGGCTTCAGTATATGTCGCATTATGTCATTCTTTCTACTTCAAGTTCTATGGTTAGAACTCCCTCGGGGCTATATATGGATTGCTTCCCACATTGCAACACCACTACTCAATCCTTGATAAAACACAAAAACTCTTTCAAGTATGATACCTTCCTGCTGCCCATACCTAAACCAAATATTCTACGACACATTGACACCGTCGGTTTTTCTCGAGGCCTTGCTCAAAGTCTTAGCAACACAGTCGATCATGCATATATCGTCTTTTCTTCAATGACGAAAAAAAAAACAAAAAAAAAATTGTTTAATTGCTCGAATGGAATGAAGGAAAAATTGTACATTTTTTCAGAAAAATGTTGAACTGACGAGATCTGTTAAGTTGTCAATTAAACATTTTTCTGCATAATGTTCAGTTGCTCAGTTAAAGCAACTGAGCAATCCAACATTTTTGAGAAGATATTATCTTGTTATCTAAACAATTTACTGAAAAATGTTGACTTATTGGGGCAAAGTTTTCTTATGTTGATGGCACTTTTAAGCTTCCGTTCATTACTGACAGTGAAAAGGAAAAAAAGTGAACATGTTAAACTCTGAAACTTTTTAATCTCTTTCTCTACGCAGGAGAGAGGGAGAGGGGAGGCGGGGGTATTTAAATAATAAGTGGAATGTAGTGACATATTTTGGCACATTACAATTATATTGACCAAAAGGTGACAAATTAAGGACTTCAAATTTCCTATATATTTTCTTGAAATTGTATGCAAATGCCCCAAAAGTGTACAAACGTTTATATTATCATCTTTTATCACTGGTTTGGAACCTAATGAAGAAAAGAAACGGACAAAAACTGTATACCACTAGCGTTTATGAAAATAATTTATCACCGTCATTTATCATTAGGCTAATTGGAGGGTATATTCATAGTTTATAGTATAATTCGCCTAATTAAAATGTATGAAACAATTCAAATTAACTATAGCTATCCAAGAGATCTGCGAGTTTGTAATCAATTGGCTGTTTGTATTCATCGTGTTGTACAGTACAGAAAATATAATTATCCCACAAATTGATTATCATATTTTGTTTGTTAGTCATTTCTATGCCTTATAATCCTCATATCAGTGGCGATTTTGATGGATTACAAATTTCTTTGGTTCCTAGTCTATTCTTCGGACCTATCCGACATCGCCAGACTGTAAATTTAACAAAAAGGTAATATACCCCTCCCCCCACCTCCCACCCCCCGGTATTCAGCCTGTTTTGCTTCATGGCTGCAATTATCACATTCACCATCTTGGCGACAACCACCCTCCACTCCCCCTCCCCCTCCCGCGGATGTTGGAAAGGTGTCCACGGGGAGATATTCCCATCCCTATTGAGAAATGGTTCAGGATGCTTACAATTGCAAAGCGGTGTTACATTTTCCAACTTTTTAAGTCAATCGTGCCACTTTCTCCCCACAAATAAAGGCATATTTCTTCCTTTCTTCGGACGTTTTGGCGACCCTCACAAGTGCGTGTGCGTGTGTATGCATAGGTGCGTGTGTGTGGGTGTGTGGGTGTGCGTGTGTGTGTGCGTGCGTGTGTGTGTGTGTGTGTTTATTGACCATAAAGAAGGATCGCGCTCTTCACTTTGAATACCAAGCCATACGGATCTAGATTAAGTTGCTACTTTCCATATCCTTGGCTTGCTTTCGTTTCAGTTTGCTAGAAAATCCTATTGTAGAATAGAAAAGTCAGCCTCGCTAACTGTTTATTATATTTATCCACACTTTATAAGCCTTTTCTTTAACTGTTGTTTGCCTTCCATAAGTTTCCATGAACACAGACGCTACTTTGAGAGAATCAATTTCTGTAGCTCGATTTTACAAAAAGCGATCCGCATAAAGAGAAGGTCACACACGCGTATAGATTTGTAAGTAATATACCTTCTATTTACATATTTTTATATCTATAATTCACAAACCTTTCAATCATCTCGACATTGGTAATAGCTAACTGTAATAGCTAAAGGTAGGCCTATAGTAGAGTGTTGAGTTTCCATAATGTAAATTTGCTACTAAACTCACGTTTTATATGGAAAAAAATGAAAACAAAATATGATTTTGTTGGCAGCCTTTTCCGTGCATACGCTGATGTACATTTACAAAATTGGCAATAACGCACTCTAAATTAACGCAAGTCGTTTCTTAAGTGCTTTCGTTGCTATGGTTTTGGTGTATACATTAACCAAACCTACTGAAGAAAGAAAAGATGTTCGATCGGTGTTTTGCCAACCCCCCCCCCCCAAAAAAAAAGATTGAAAAAAAGCATAATATTTCATGAATCCCAGTTAAAGGGGTTGCGTGCCAACGTCACAACTGCTTTTGCAACTTTGGATTGTTACTTTTGTTTCACTCGGAACGAACTGCATAACGTTGCAGAAAAATCCCCTAAGATATAGAATCGGAGGACGAAAACCAAACAAATCCCCAAGCCCCTTATATCGAGACAGTAACTGGGTGATTGGTACTTCACGTGGGGTATCAAAGGTCAATCCGACAGGGGGCCTGTATAGGTACTGGTACGTCACATGATCAGGTTTAAGTTTGATGGCCAATACATACTGTGTGCTTTGTTTCTGAGCTGAAACAAACAAAAGTATTGACTATAAATTAAATGATCTTAGTCATTTGAAACCCCCCCCCCATCCATGTCAGGGGTGGATCTAGGATATTATAGAGAGGAGAGGGTGTTAGCAATAGCCCCACCCATGTCAGGGTTTGGATCCATGATATTATAATAAAAAGAAAAGAGATTGTGTGAACCTTAGGTCACGGTGAATCCGATATCCATGCAGGGAGTCTGGCAGTCCCCTCCCCCCCCCCCTCCAAAAAAAAACTTCTTAAGGTTTAGACGTAAAATGAAGCATTCTGGTGCATTTTTAGGATACAAATTACGTCTACACGCAAGGTTGTGCCAATAACTACAATCAATGTTTGGACATTTTTTGGTGGGGTTGAAAAAGCGGGGGAGGCCGGAAGGATGCACCTTCAACCGCCCCCCCCCCCACTTACCCAACCCCAGCCGTTTTCGCGCCAGCATGTGAAGACTGTGGATAAATTATGCACACAGGATTACGTTCCCTTTAATCTATAGCAATTATATATAATTGGCTACAACGGTTACAGCAGCATATAAAACGACTTACTATATAAAAGAAAAATGTGTGTGCCCCAATTTGAATGCATTACTTTACTTTTGCGTTAAAAAATCGTAGAAGGGTCTGCTTTTAACGAATGCTTCATCTAAATTATTGAATAACCCCGATTTATATTTCAAAACCAGATAGTACAAATCCTTCGGTCTCTGTTTCGGGCGCCAGTAACCGACGTATTGAGGGCGAGCCCAAACTAATGAGTCAGAAACGTGTTATAAAGTACACTGTACTATTGTAGAGCCGCAATATGATTATACTTTATACAATTTTTTTTTACGTGCGTTCATAAATGGTCATAAATGAATTATTAAAGGTATATCGTGGCTTATCGTGGATATGTTATAAATACGAGTTAAAAGTTAAAGTAATTTACAGTGTTTTAAATATTAATTAACAATGCATTTTTCTTTTGTAGATTATTGCACTTTGATAAGTGTATATGCAGTCATAGTTTATTTATTGTTGTTGTTATTGTTGTTTTATATGTTACACTTAAAGGGAGTGCACTAGTGATAATTTACTTAAGGTGTAAATTTCAAATGTCGACGTAATATGCTTAGAGAAGAGGTTGCTATCAAAACTCACACATTTTTTCTCCTAAAAATCAAGCAGGGAGTGGTTAGGGCTTAATGACTCTCTGAATCAAGTTACGTAGGGTTGTGATCGCTTCTCGACCTATTGGCTACGATCGTGTGATCATGTGGTCAGACAGCGTCGTGGTCAAGTGGTTAAGGCAGTAGACTTGTGAGCTAAGGTTTACAGGTTCGAGTCCTGGCTAGATCATTATGTAATCATCATCATCATCATCAACATAACGACATCATCATCATAAAAATATTATCATCATCATAACGACAACAACAACGACAATGACAATAATAATAATGATAATAATAATAACAATCATAATAAAATTTATAAAGCCCCATTATCCAGAGAATTAGTTATCTGCTAAATGCGCTGTACAGAGTAAGAGAAACTTGAACTACTGACCAAAGCAAACGTTTAAAGAGATGAGTAAAGTCGTTTGGTCTCCGAGTCGTTCCAAGCAACTCAGTAAGTCTAAAGGTGTTTTTTTTTCCTTCTTTCTAAACCGTAGTTGGGTCGTGATGAGGGGAAGACTATATACAGTGTGTTCTTTCAATGTTTATCGTCAGCATAGCCCGGAGTGTCGCCATTGCAGTTAAAGGAAACATCAACACAGCCATCATTATGAGTTTATGTAATAGAGATAAATTATCATTAACAACTATTCCAACCTTCTAAGAGACAAACAAATCTTATTCCAATATTCAGGAGATTTCACAGATTTCAAAATGTTCCTCTGTTTACAAGTCTGACGATTTTGAAATGATCCAAATATGACATCATCGAGCCATATTTGCTTCAATTTGTTATGTTTGTCTTTAATTATTATAATATTTACTTTCTGTAATGGAGGTGGGTTTTTCAAATATTGATTCTAAACGATTGAACCCTCTTAACCATATAACCTCTAATGAATGGTAAGAATGGTTGAAATACTTTTGACATTCGACCTTGAAAATATGAGAAGAATAACAACAGAGAGACACTAAATGCTGATTCTAAAATATTGAAACTCTTAACATGACGACGGCACCGGTTTCAATATCACCACTGTTAGCATTTGACCTTAAAAATGACCTAATGACGTCATTGGGTTCAATATCACCACTGTTAGCATTTGGCCTTGGAAATTACTTAATGACTACAATGGTTTCATGATCAGCACTGTTAGCATTAAACCTTGAAAATGACCTAATGACGTCATTGGTTTCAATATCACAACTGTTAGTTTTTGCCCTTAAAAATGACCTAATGACGTCATTGGTTTCCATATCAACACTGTTAGCATTTGACTTTAAAAATGACCTAATGACGTCATCGGTTTCAATATCACCACTGTTAGCATTTGACCTTAAAAAATACATAATAACGTCAGTAGTTTCCATATCACTACTGTAAGCATTTGACCTTAAAAAATACATAATAACGTCAGTGGTTTCCATATCACTACTGTAAGCATTTGACCTTGAAAATGACTTAATGACTTCAACGGTTTCAATGTCAGCACTGTTAGCATTCAACATTGAAAATATTGACTTAACGACTTCAATGGTTTTAATATCAGCACTGTTAGCATTCAACATTGAAAGAGACCTAATGACGTCATTGGTTTCAATATCAACACTGTTAACAATTGGCATTGAAAATATGAAAAGAGAAAATAAACAAAGAGTTAAGTAAAACAGTTTTCAGTTCCTAGAATGGCATTCTGACAATAAGAATTTACAAAATGGCAGCTCCCATTACAGACAAAAAATTTCAACCGATACCATATCTCCCAAAGTATCGGAGATTTTGTTTAGTTTTTTGAGGGAGTTGTTCTTCACATGGATGAGTTGTGTGTATTTCCTCTTTTAAACTTAAGCTCTGAAACTCAACATTTGCATAAGCATAATAAAGGTGACTATTACTGTATAATAAACAGATCGAATGGGAACGTAACTTCCATCATTATCAATGCAGATCTGTTGAAGATATAGAATCGCTTGTAATGAACAATTTTCCCCCCAAAAAATTAAAAGAATACTTTTCTTCCATTTGGGGATCACAATTTTCGCCACACATATGATTAAATACTTAATTTTAAAATTTAATTGTGACAGCACGAAAAAAAATCCTTATGTTTAAAGTTTCGTGGCCTTTGATAACGACCGATTGTTTTTTTTTATTTTTTTATTTGCAAATGCTAATTTATCTTAAACTATACAGTCTCTAACATGACAATACACATGCAGGCATTGATTTCAGTGTTCAAATTTTGAAAATATGAATGAACAAAATAAAAGGTAACAGTAACAGGTTTCACCTCCTATGTCACAATGACGTCATAAAAATAGACGAAATGGCACACAAATATGCAAATTAATAAACAAACAAAAAAAACATTTTGAATTTGCATAAACCACAAACACCATGTGTTAGTTCAAAGATGGTCTTTTCGCGAAGTATACCTTCCAATAGCGGCAGCGAAACCAATGTTTTTAGTTGATATGAGATACTTTGTTGATGTTGTTACAAAAACAACATCAAATCTGGAACAGAACATTCTATATGGAAGACAGTTGACAATATACGGCTCTGCTCTCTATTTATGAACAGCGCCATCTAATTTAAATTTTAGGCGGCATACTCCAATTATGAATCCTTATCAATCCGTCCGTTCCCCTTCATTGAAAGTTTTAAACAGGAATAAGGAAAATATCTATTTCGGTGACAATTTTTTTGTTTTGATTTTGTCTCAAGTGTAGGCCTATGTCGTAGAGAACGAATGCAAATACATATGGTGACTAAACGTCACGGCTTTTGTTACTAATAATCTGCATGGTCCTGATTCGGAAACTTTAAGGTGATTTTGATCTTTTAGATGCATGGCCATGATTGATGACCGTTTCAGTTATCCAATGAGGTGTAATGTTAACGTAGTGGAATATTCTACAAGGGATTAGCTGTTTTTACCTCCATGGGATTAGAGACTACCTAGCGTTGGCTATTTAATTTACAAACTAATGGTGGAAATTATATTTAGTATGCTACCATAACTAAGGCGCGCGTGTGGCAGACGACCAAATTAGATGGCGCTATTCATAAACAGCATGTGTGTAACTTTGGACGCTCGTACTGCACACCTGAGTGTACATATACGAATCTTCATGGCGTTTCACCTCATATTTTAAATTTTGGAGATCCCTATATTATTATTCAAATGTTATACCAGGAAGCTGCCAACAAAATTTGTATCATTTAATATCATCAAAAAGAGCTTGATATTTTTTTAAATTTGTGATACACTGTGTTATAATTTGGTTAAATTATTCAATATCCTTAGATGGCTTTGCTCATTTCTGTGTATACAGCGACCGACAAAAGTTAATAATCAAGTTTCTGCATCAAGGAAAAACCGGCAGATATGGTAAAACAGGCTTCTATTTTATAACATACTATATTGATTCCAATTATATATATATATATATATATATATATATAGAGAGAGAGAGAGAGAGAGAGAGAGGTGGAGAGAGAGTAGGTTGGCGTCTATCTTGGCGCAGAGTGCTCTATGTCCATTGGACAGAGCGGAATATATGTTGATACTAGATGAGACTAGTGGAACACTAGTAGGAACAACTACTAGTGTTCCACTAGTCTCATCTAGTATCAACATATATATATATATATATATATATATATATATATATATATATATATATATATGTGTGTGTGTGTGTAAATAAAAATACATATATAATCATTTTTTGATTCCATGTTTTAAACTCACTTCCTCTCAACACAGTGTCCGTTTCCAAAGGCCTTAACTCTAGAATTCACTCCCCGATAATGTTATCAAATGTCTCTCAAATATTGCTTTAAAAGTGCCCTTAAACATCATCTTATTACCAAACAACTGTGACTAATAACTTCTGTTTTAGCCTTTTCACCTTAAATAGCCGTGACCCCTTTCTTTGTGCTTTTTCACTCTCTGGTTGTATTGTCTCTTCTTTAGACATATTCATATTTCGTAAAGGGGTGTTCACATTTATAAACTACTCCAAGCTTCTTGTCGGGCACTCCTCGGTCGCATTCTCAAGTATCATGTTCTATGTATTATTAAGTCGTTAATGTCAAAAGTGACTGAAATAAAGTTCTATGAACTTGAATGAATGAATGAATGAATTAAATAATTAATGAAGTAATGAATTAATGAATGAATGACATTCTAATTGTTTTTAATATTTATAAGATATTTACTACTTGATGATCCCATACCATGCGGACTAGTATTACATAAGCGTGACGTGCGCAGAAGTGTGAATGCGTGAGCGCATAGCTCGTGACGAAAGCGATAAATTCCGAGAAATCTAAAAATGGAACAAAACTGATTAAAGCTATACGCGTTATACCAGCACGTGACTTGACGTGGGTTAATTTAATACATTGAATCTCCCAGCTTGATGGTCTGTCGCTTTTGTGTGTATGAGTGTACTAAAATAAAATGCATATTTCAAACACGTCCTTCATACAGATAGGAGGTCACATGACCTGTCTTCTCGATTTAAAGTATGACAAATTTTCTGTTTGACATGAGTTTGATAAAAAAAAAAACTTTTGAGAACGTCGAGAAAATGTTTCATGAGGAAGATTTAGAGTAATGAACACATTGAATCTGTCTTCAAGTGGTCTTGGGTTGGTTCATTGCAGTAGTAAAGCCCTATACCCAGGGCGGGTCGTAGCCTCAGGGCTGGGAGTAGGGGGTTGGTGGATGGCTGGACATTGCACGTTCTCTTTCCCCATCCTTATGAAACAGACTTTCTTCATAATGGCCAACATATACCCCAAGGACAATGGAAATATATTATATAAATCTATGATAGCGCCATTGAATCTAAGAAACCAAAGAAAATGTTCTCAAACGGGAGGGGTGTCACCCTTCCCTTAGAACTCTCCCCAGCCTGACGCTCATTAGTCAAAGGACCCCCCCCCCCACCTCCTTAACAGAGAACCTCTGGCTACGGGCCTAATGGGGACCGGGATTATCATGTCGCAGGGGCGTATCCAGGGGGGCGCAACAGGCGCGCGCCCCCCCTATTGGCCGTCACCAAAAAAAAAAAAGTTTAGCAAAAAAAAAAAAAAAAAAAATTGATGACGACCTTTATGTGAGATGTCGGTGATCGCTCAACCCCCCCCCCCCCCTCCCGTATGCTTTATTTTTTGTTTGCCAAAAAAAGGTTCTGGCGAAGTTCGGCGGCATAATAGTTTTAGAAACATAGATGGTAATTGTGTTTGTATTATCACTATAAACACTAAGTGACATGCCAGCCATACTAAATTGTGCATTTTGTGTCCATATTTACTGGAAATGTTGCTTATTATTAAGGTCGAAAAATGGATCACATATGGCCATGGGCGGCGATCCTGGGTGGAGGGGGGATATATCCCCCCATGAAAATGGGTGGAGGGGATGTAATGCACCATATCCCCCCCCCCCACCAAATGCCAGGGATAAGAATATTTTCATGCCTACATTTATGCATCTTCGTTAATGTACGGCTCTTTTTTAGCTTCATTTCTCGCCTACCATAAACGCAGTGCGATCTTTTCAAATAAAGCGTCTTTATAAAGCAAAAATAGTTGACTGTAAGGCTTCATTGGCCCTATAACAACAAAATGTATTATTGCGCCCACGGTATTGATATAGTACATATATGCACCCTCATAGTATTCATATAGGCCCTATAGTAGGCCTACACACGTACATGTTCCCTCGAACAGCTGAGAATCTCATGTAACCAGGGTAATGCTTAATACACGTTTCACCTGGATGCCCTAGCAATCGGTACCTAGGAATGTAACTATGTGTAATTGTGTATTGCATGTGTATAGGCCTATAATAGCCTGCATGAGGCCATTTTCTTCATCGAATAATATAACAGAGCTCTCGAACATTCTAACGTTGCGCCTGAAACAAGATTGACAGGGGCAATTTTCCCAAAATAACACCCGAAATTTAAAAAAAGTATTTTGGATCCTGATTATGAGATATTTCGGACATGACATCCCTATTTTAAAGTTGGGTATATGCCGCTTGGAAACCTCGGGAAGTGCCGTTTCCGGCCATCTAGAGGGTTTGTTAATCCCAAAATTTTCTTGTACGCTTCGCGCCAACTCATGGTGGCGCTACGCTTAGATAGTTAACAAGGTCATATCCCCCCCCCCCCCCTTACTCGGAAGTACGGATCGCCGCCCATGCATATGACACCATTTTGCATTTCAACCCTTCTTTGAAAGCAAAAATTGTACACCCCTCCCCTTAAACCCATCCCCCAGGACGGCGATCATTCATGCCTGGCGCCCCCCCTATTGGAAAATCCTGGATACGCCCCTGATGTCGTAGTGTTGCGTTTTATAGAAGTCTTCACTTTTCCTTTAAGGACATTGTCAAATTACTTTATCTCTCTCTACCTCACTCTCTTTCTTTAAAGTACATTCTGCGTTTGGTCAATTAACAAATACATACGGATCATATTTCTCAAACTAAATGTATATACTGCCCTCTAATAGCGTCAAAGTCCAGAATCCCACTAGTAGTTATCAATGAAATGTGAAATAAAGTAGACGTCTTTATGATGACTTATATAATGACGTCACATGACGTCAAACGTCCAAGTATGTGTACGGTGGGCAAGCATCGTTGCGTAGAACGGGAACTAAAGACTGTATTACATTTACGGAAATGTAATTCATTGAACTGTTAACTTCCTTTAAAGGGAATCCCTACTCAAGGCAGTAAAAAAGTCCTCAATTTCTTCGTAACGAAATGTTTTTAACTTTGTTTGTGCAATCAAGTATTAATATAATGGCCACGCATGATACGGCCCGATAAGTTTATGAATAATTAAAAGATGTGTGTAACTAATTGAAGCATGATGTCACATCAAGGTACAACCCTATCAAATTTTACTTGATCTATTCTCATTGGGGTTTTTATGGCCATTTTTATATTTATTTTTTTTTAAAAAGAGGAGACAAAAGGAAAAGAAAGTAGCGAGAAGATTTCAAAAATGCGTACTTCGGACGCAAACACGATTACTAAACAAACAACACCTTTTAACATTGCTGTTCTATAGGTATGAAAACTTATCTTTTGTGTTCATGGATAAATGAAAATAATTTCTTTTTAAAGCCTGTGCACGAAACCCAACCCAGTTCACTAAATGTAATGGAACATTGTCATAGACCGAGAGGATGACCGTGTGGCCATGACGGTGTTGAATCTGGTCCATTATCACAATTCCCATGAAAAGAGAATAGAAACTTATTTTGACACAAGAACGTAGCTTTAACAAAATAGTAAGAAAACTCGGGAAAAGAAGGAAATAAAACACAATATTGTGTTAACCAACACGTTTTTAGCACACATGCATTTTGTAATGGCTATCAGCATATATCCAGTACGAGCTTATATGTATGTGTAATTTATATATATATATATATATATATATATATATATATATATATATATATATATATATATATATATATATATTATATATATATATATATATATATATATATATATATATATATATATATATTATTTTATATATATATATATTTATATTATATATATATATATTTATATATAAATATAAATATATACATT
Organism: Apostichopus japonicus; assembly: GCF_037975245.1. Classification (NCBI taxonomy): domain Eukaryota; kingdom Metazoa; phylum Echinodermata; class Holothuroidea; order Aspidochirotida; family Stichopodidae; genus Apostichopus; species Apostichopus japonicus. Next base: position 3,929,926 of record NC_092583.1, read on the forward strand.
TATATATATAAATATATATATATAATATATATATATAATATATATATATATATATATATATATATATATATATATATATATATATATATATATATATATATATATAAAACATACTTATTTGTCAATGGTTCTGATTTCAGCCAGAATCTCGACCAGGTTTAACTTTTGTATCGTTACTTTGAGATTTATTTAGTTGTTTTCCAGCACAGCAGTGCACACAGTTTTCTGTAGTAGTTGTGCTTATAAGCCTATATTATTATTATTGTATTATATATATATATATATTTATATGTATATATATATATATATATATATATACACATATATATATATATATAAATATATATATTTAAAAATATATATATATGTATATATACCATTGACAAATAAGTATATATATATCTATATGTATATATGTATATATATATATATATATATATATTTATTTACATATATATATATATATATATATCAATATATAATGAACAATCAACAAACTATTTTACAACATATAAAGGTTGCGTTACCTTGATAGTCACCGATTTTAGCCACTTTGAACGATTACATCAATTCACATTTTCAAGGCAAATGATCTGACTTCGATCTGATAGGGTGAAAGGAAGTTCAAGAATTTAATTATAAGACGTGGGCAATATATTATTACACAAGATATAATATGATATTAAGTTTAAAACATCAAAGCACTTCGGCGTTTCAGTGTGAAGTGACAAAATGGTTTAAAATGGATTTTTCGTTTTTTGTATTTTTTAGGGCGCTCTTTTACTTTAAGTTTGAAGCGGCGTCATTCATATTTCTGCTGCAAATTACTTTTGTTTCCCCAAGGAAGCATAGATTTTGATATCTTGTCATGTGATACACAATTCGGCTGATGTTTGTTAGCGTTGATCCCTTGTGAATATAAGCGAACCACTATATCGATCTTATTTAAACCAACCAATTTTGTCAATGGATTTCGTGAGGCTCGGATGAAAGCAACTCAGTGTTAGACTTGTTTTACTCTACAGCAGTGCAAACGAAATTAAGATAATCAAGAGTAAGTAAGATCATCAAGGGTAATTAAGATAATCAAGGGTAATTTCGTTGTTCTTATTGTTAGTTCGAAAGCTATGGACTTCCGTATTAAACAGCGTTAATACCAAGCCGACAAAATATTCATTTCTCGGGAAGAGGAAACCAAAGGAGCGGTGTTTTGTATCGGAAATTTTATTAAAACCGATTCATTGTTAATATATTAATGCTGTACATAGCCATGCGTATAGGGTTCAAACAATAAAACAGTCGATTTCTCATACACACGTGACTGGATACCCATACGTACGTGGGGCGACAGTCCCAGTCCCATGGAGAATTATATCTCTGGAACATCTTCTTGCACTCTTCATTTTACAATTATTATGAAAATGAGAATACACTATTCTTTATCACATATTTCCCAGCACCCCTTCGCCCCCTACTTGAGCCCGGGCTAGGGTTTGTAGTCTCCGAAACCCCCTGATTGACAATACTGAATACCGGTCAATCTGATTATATTGTTCCAACTAATTGGTTGTTCCTAATTAGTCGGACCATTCAAAAACAATAATTTTTAGAAAGTGTCGTTTTCCAAAAATTAATGTAAACTTTGTTTCATTGTTTCTTTTGTAAATCGCAGAGGCTTTGTTCCTGGTTAGATTTTGGTGAACTAATAGAGTCAGACAGACTCTATGTTTTCCTTAGATCCTGGTGATTATATTGCTGATTTTGGTTGTTGCATGGAATTCAAATTAAAGTCACAAAATAAAAATAGTTGTTGAAAAATATCTAATTGATAGGTGTGTTTGTTTGATCAATTAATCTACATTTTAATTATATTTGGTATGGGTTTGTAGTATCAGTTGTAGAACTTTGCCAACCCAAGATTTGATATCTTTAAAGGGTGTGAAGACTCGCGCCAAAAGAAACGTCTAATGCCGGTAATCTGACCTAGTTTCGAATGAGGTGTAACAGAAGTGTTAGACACCACCGTCGATCCCAGAAATATACACACACAGCTTGCTACCGTCGGTAGTTAGACAATAGTGTACAGTCAGTACATACAGCTGCGGTCAATACCCACAGCACAGTGTATAAACGATACAGTGATGGACATCTCAGGTCCAGCTAATGATAACAAGGTATCACGTTTCATTAGTGTCTGCATTTTGTAGCGACACGAATAAAACGTCACTTGCAAGCAACAGAAAGTTAACTTTTTCAGATGGCCGCACGCAGTTTGGGCGAGTCTTCAATGCCTTTAAACCAACACCCCTACATTATAATGGAAAAACCCTTTAGGAAGAAGACATAATAATAGACTAATACACCCCTTAATTCCATCGACCAGCCTCTCATATCCTAAGTACATTATATGAGACGATATCAATCGATATAACACGGTGTGTATCTTCATCTCATCGTCATGAAATGTTATTCATAGAGGTCCCGGCTGCCATCTTTAATATCAAATCTGCCACATGAACTTTTATTTCGTATTCGAGTGTTTTCAAATGTATTTTTAAGAAGACAAAAAAAAAAGAGTAAAACCGAATAAAGTATGAGTTTATTATTAAATTATATTATTTTTTATATAAGTTAGGTGCGATCGTGTTAATGTCATTAAACAGAATAAATAATTTGAAAGTGATGCATGGTTGTCTCATTGTAATAAATAAGACAACATGTTTGGGAGAAAAAATTAATTAACAAGGAATAAAACTTCCAACTGTCGCATTTTATACATATTTTTAACTGTGAAAGAAGCAATTTAAGGTGTTATAAGAACCGACTTTTGTGTACTCGTAGGTTAAAAAGAGTTAAAAGTTTCATGGTTAGCAGGTTTGTATTAAGGCTCGACTTTACATCACTCAACCCTTAGTTTATTGGTAGCTTGTCACACCAAACACAACTAAGTAAGTGTAATTCAAACAGTCGCCCCAGACGCGTTGCAGTTCGCCATATCAACGTTTCCCCTTGGGTGGGGGGGGGGGCTTCCCACAGGGTGCAGCCCAGCACACGCAAATCTATGAGCTTGAGTAAAGAGAGGCAAATGATATGAAGTACTGCTTTGCCTAAGTCCATTGTCTTAGCCATTTGACCACGACGCCCTCCTCGGGTGCATAAGTACAAGTGTCGAGGTTAGCGTGTCCACCCAACAACCGGATTTCCACTGTTAAATCAAATCCCCACCAACCCCACCAAAGTTTGCTGAGGTGTTGGTGAACGCAGTTTTCCGTGGGTTTGATACGTTCTCATTTGAAAATTAGGATATATTGTTTTGGTATGTTGTTTTTCAATAGTTTGAGAACAACTTTGTTTACATCAGCTACACGGCATTTATGTTGATTGCGATGCCTTCACCTCCCTTCTATTCGAGAAGGTGGTCAAAAGATGAGGTGTTCCATAGGAAAGGGGACGTAAAAGTAGCGGTCCCGAGAGCAGGAATGAGTGTGACAATAACATATACATATATCGTAATTCTCTGAACATGAATCATCGTAGCAAAGAAGAATCTTGATCAAAAAGCTGATGTTCACCCATGATCATCACTTGGATAAGGTTTCAAATGAGCTGCCGTTGGCTTATTGACCCTTGGGAAATACCAAATTAAATTAAAGGCCAGTTGAGATGTTTGAAACATGTATTGAATGAACATGGAATCGCAACTCAGAGTTCATTCGGCAGCGAGAAACCTGTACCTGACCTCACGAAAATGTTAGGAGTTTCGTCCAAGCCTTTAGACTTACACATAGTTCATTATAATGTTCTGTTATGTACCAGGGTATTATATTAAAGTAACAGTAAAAGTAAAAATTGAAGGTTTACACAGTCTTTTATCAAGGTAAGCCCTTCTCACGTCACTTTATAACAGTTTAGCCCTGCATGGTCATTGGTAACATGTCACACACACACACACCCTCATCCACCCATGTGTGTTTAACATTCAGACTGAGACCCCATTGTCTCTTCCATTGTTCTTATCCGAGTATCATAACCTTAACAATACCCCCTGAACAAAACAAATCTTCTGAGGACGTGAGGATTCTATTGAAATGACATCTGAGGACTTGGAGTTCTATTGTTCTCAGTCAGAACACAAAACAGATGCACTTAAGTGTTCACAATTCAAACAGTCGCTCTCGGGGCACTACTGCTGGCTACATTTATGTGTCGCCTAGGGGATTCCCATAGGAGGCAGCCACAATTAGGCACACATAATCGTATTTACAAGTTACCTCGTAGGTCCCCATTAATAAATCTGGTTGAAGAAGGTCAATAGAGGATAAGTATAACTTGCCCAAAGGACTGAACGTAATGATCTGGCTAGGACTCGAACCTGTAATCCTTAGATTGCAAGTTTGCCTTAGCAATTAGAAAACAACGCTCTCATACTTGCACAGTATACTGTAGCGCATAGAGTATAGACTTTTCATAAATGGGATGATATATTTTATTCTACAAAAACGTTTAAACGAGGTTTTCCGAAAAGATGATTAGAGTTATTTATGCACGTAACAACATGGCATTTAGGATTAATTTCAGACCAGCTTCAAATTGCCAAAAGTTCGATGGGCTGACGGAATAAAAGAGATCACCGGCATGAACATCTGTGCAGCTCACCGATATGCCCAGGATAGAAGTGGTTGGAACGTCATCATCAATAGGGTCACAAAGGGTCAGTCATGACTCATAGGACGACGACGACGTCAAATTGTCCCTGAGATGGTCAAATTTGAAGGTTTACCCGAAGCTGTTTTTTAGCTCCATGATAAGAAAATCTTATGTTGGAGCGTTGCTAAGAATAAATTATCTGTGTCTTTAGATTACTACAGTCTAATTGACATGAACCGTAACTAATTATCTAAAACGAGTTAAAAAGAAAATAGATTCAAATTTTGTTGGAAGTCATTGAGCAAAAAAATATAAAAATCATAAAGTATAACCATCGTTCGCTATTATTGCAAAACGTACCTCATTTCTTAATTTTATATTACATCAAAATCAATGACATATATAGACATAATTCCGAAATTGACTTTTGCTTTTAAGCTTCCACTCTCATTTGTTTTCAATGTTTCTCTTCGTTTTCATGTCAAATAGATGTCAGACCAGAACCGAACAAACATGGTAACATATACGGTAGCAGGTGCCGAAAGCTAAATTAATTTTTTTTTTTGCGAGTGAACATTACACAAGATACTGCTGATCCTAGTTATGGTAATCAATCGTCCTTGAAGGGTCTAATTAATTCTGAGATAGTTTTGTTGATAAGGAAATTGAAAAATGAATTCTTCATCTCCCTTCTCTCTCCACCGTTCTCTTCCTCTTCTATTTAGCATCTCTCCGAGCAGCCTTTTACGTCAGGATTCTAAACATGACTGTGTATGATCAACCGCCGTAGAGAGAAAGGCAGATTAAGAGAGGGACAGAGAGAGAGACAGGGATGAAAAGGATTACTTTTCACGAGCAAGAAACGTAATTGTATTTATTAACGTTTGGGAATTTAAGGGTATTTGTTTTTTTGTACAGTCACGATTTGGAAATACAGTTAATTACGCTATGTCCACTCCTTTATTAAAACTGAAATAAAAAAGTATAAAAGTATTATAAAACATTTTTTTTGCCTACGTCCGAGTTTGTATAACATGATTTTAATTCAGAATCAATGTTAAGACGCAACAGCCTAGTCAGAATGTATACTGCCAGTGCCCCCTCTCCCAACCCCCACCCCACCCCAAGGGAGAGGGATCGACCATGACATCATTATCATTATATTTGGATTACTAACATCGTGGTGGTTACAAGCGATCTTTACCGTAATCATATTTGTGATCGTAAACAGTGATCGTAAACGATCGGGATAGTGATATTAATCATTCCCTAATTATATGATCTTCGTAATCTTGGTTGTGATCGCATCCGTTACAATGATCGTATTCGTATTTTTACTATATAGTGAGATCCAAACTGGAGATCATTGTATGCGTGTGGTTTGTTATAGTAACGGTCTGTATCACGATCGCAATTCCGCAATGATAACCGTTGTCTCGTTTCCGATCTTTTTTATCTTCGTATAATTTGAAAATAAAGGGATCTGATCGTCATTGCTATTGTCTATGTGATCTTAATCGTGACCGTGTTTGTATGTATGTATGTATTGTATGTATGTATTTTAGATCCTCATGCAAGCAGGAACTCGCGAAGAAGCCTCATTGGCTTATCAAAGCCGCAAGCTGACCGAAGTCAGTCTCTTAGATTCATATTTGACGTCCATGATTTTAAATTGTCAATTGTCAACAACACTGTAACTGGAAGACATACATTAATCTTATGATTGGAAGGCACCGGCGTTGTAACCACTGAGCTGAGCTCACACTCCTATAATGTTTGTGATCGTATTCATGATACTGATCGCCATCTTCATCTTCATCTTTAAAACCATCAATTGATCACCGGAAGATCGTCATACGTTAATAATGCTAATTACACTGGAACCAATGCCAACATTAGGCTATGTAAAGTGATACAATACTTTAGAATTCGGCATTCGCACAAACACGTTCACACGACATAAAGTCAATCTTGTAATGAAATATAGAAGAAAAAAATTGTTGAAGCCCATGAGTTTCGATGATGTCATCTATAGACGTATGTGTGTGTGAAGACATACATCTGTGTTATCTGGAATTAGATATTTTCTTAGCTGTTAGAAAGAAGTTGTCCATGTGATCAGATAGACAAATAAAGACTTTAATGTAAATTAGTAAACTCAAGCTAGTAGTATAGGTTTTTAAATCGTAGTATAAAAAAGATATTTCTTCTTAAATTACGCCATTAGGTTTTATTTGAAATGTGTTGTATGACATTTACCCAGTACCCTTTGAGCGTACCAATTACTTTGTGGTACTTTTGAAGATATTTTACATTACCCTGTGTAACGACAATTTCTAACCTAAACGATGTTTACATCTGATAAAATTCATGACTTATTACGGAGGTGCTCTTGTGAAGTTTTGTTAGAAAAACTTCCTTTGATAAAAGAAACCTTATTCACCAAAGATATGAATAAATCAGAAGATAGTGTCGACTGAAAGGATATATTATGATATCATAATATATATATATACGCCTAGCTTTCTTGCACATTATTTAGTCCAAAGGGCAAATCCCCAAATCATAGAAGTACTGCTCCATCACCACAGAAAGTCTCCCTCAGTGTGAATTCTATCAAGTGAGATTAAAATCAGTAAAAGAATATTTGCCTCAACATTAAAATGACACATGCATTTTCCTTCGTTTTTCCGGTAAAGAATTTCAGATTTCATGAGCCGAGTCATTAATCCTATAACATAAATGACAAATGTTCTTCTGTTCTTGAAATTTCTTTATTGAATCCACGATAAATACTTTAAACGATTATCATCTTTTAAAGTTAATATTGTTTATGATATCATGTCAGGAACGATATTATTATTATTATTATTATTATCATCATCATCATCATCATCATCATCATCATCATCATCATCATCATCATCATCATCATCATCATCATCATCATCATCATCATCATCATCATCATCATCATCATCATCATCATCATCATCATCATCATCATCATCATCATCATCATCATCACCATCATCATCATCATCGTTATCATTTTTTGCAGGGGGGAGGGGCTTTGCATATAGCTTCGGCCGTACCGGGTTAAACAAATTAATTTCAGCGGGGATACTGTGGCGGTCAAATTTGTTGTATAGTTCTTTAATTTCAACATGGTCAAATGCTACTTAGGCTTATAAGCGTTCGATGTGTACTAACAGCATCATGCAGCTACCACCAATCACACAGTTAGGTATACCATTTAGGGTTTACATCTGACATTTTCATTAACGAATATTAAACATTTCCGCACGAGTTTGCGCGCAATGATTGGGTGAACGTCTTTTAATTAACATAAATATTCATCAATACTACGTCACAAAGATTATTGTTATTCAAATTTTAGAAAACCATTTCGTATATATCTTCGGAGGGGAGATTGTATTATAAGATTCACATCCAGCTATCACTTTGATTCCGAACTAACATGTAATTGAAACTAAGTGTTCCCAAGCATAAGGCGTCAGTAAAAAGAGCCATCACATAGTCTGTAAGTCGTGCAACTCATTTCAAAGTAATAATTAGTTACGATTCCTCGTCAGCAAAGATTTACGTCTGGCCTTGGAATTATTGTTAACAATCATAGGCCTATAGCAACAGACATGCAATAACAGTCGAAGTATACATTAGTTGAAAATGTCAGCAGAAATAGCATTTAGTTATTCGAATTCTGGTAAACCACCATCAAGCTATTGAGGAGGATAATGTTGAGGTGAATTATTTGGGTGTTATGTTTAAAACAAAAAACGATTGGTCAGTAATTCGAATGGTTAACCTAATGCATATAATTGGTGACGTGCGTGTCTTAGTAAATATTTACTCGGTTAACTGCATGAACGGATAATAATCATCGGTTACGGGAATTCTGGGTCATAAATTTATAGCTTCTGACGTGCATATTTTGTATGTTGATAAATGTTCCTCGGTTATTCGATTTCTGGTAAACCATACCTCGTGAAAAGTGTCGGTCATGCAAATTAAATACGTATTTGGGGGTATTGAGGATCGGACGAAAGCAATAACAACCCTCGGTTTTCGGAGTCTATCTGTCGAAAATTCGGAATATTCATGACGGTTATTCGGATTCTCTCTGTCGGTTATTCGTATTCTTCCTGTCGATTATTCGTATTCTTCCTGTCGGTTATTCTGATTCTCCCCGTCGGTTATTTGGATTATTCGGATATCATAGCTTGTGAAGTGCTTTTGCTAGAAAGGAAATGGGGGATACTAGCCAGAAAAAAATAGCGGTTATTCGAATTCTCGTAAACCAACATATGTCTATACCTATACATACGTATCTTCCAAAATAAGTTTATATACGGTTAACCGTATTTCAGAAGAGACAACAATGTTCGGAAAACATTTTAAGCAGTCTTCAAAATTGTCGTTTAGACTATCATATATTCATTCGAACGTGCAATATTTTTTCCAAGTAACCATTTGTCTGGGTATTTTGTCAGACAGGAAAGACAGAGGGAGAGAGATAGAGAGAGAGAGATAAAATGTTTGGGTTCTTAACATTCTAGTAAAACCTTTGCGGAGCCTCATCTAATTGAAGTGATGAAAATTCCAGAGAATTCGACTTTTCGTTGTTTTTGGGGTGTGGGGGGGGGGGGATGTTTGACATTGTATATATGTTGGGTTAAACTATAATCAATGGTAACATCAAATTTCAGTCTGAGAATTAAAAAAGAGTTGAACATTTTATTGAGTATAATTCAATTGTCAAGCGATGGCATCGACCGTCCGATATTATTTGTCAACAAGGTGGCTGATTTTACGAACATCTGTATTGTATAAAAACAACATGAGCAAATGTGGGTCATCATAATAATATAGTGGCTATAAAAGTATGTGTTCTGTAAAGTGGTACTCAGCGTTGTTTTAACATATTGCAAACGGTTGGTTTTCATTTATGCTTGTATTGAAAGCCAAAGTTTGTTGTATTGAAAGCCAAAGTTTGTTGTATTGAAAGCCATTGCTTGTATTGAAAGCCAAAGTATATAGTTGAACTAACAGTAACATTCCAAATATGAAATATAGAAATATATATATATATATATATATATATTTATATATATATATATATATATATATATATATATATATATATATATAAATATATATATATATATATATATATATATATATATATATATATATATATATATATATATATATATATATATATATATATAAGAACTTGAAAGCGATATGAATGCATTCCAAATGTTTTAGCAGTTGGAAAATTTCTCTTTTTACAATATTCCGTTCAACCTTCCTTTTTCAATCTATAACCTATAATCATTAATATTTTATGGTTATAATTATGAAGGTCTCTGTTAATAAGAAATTGGCGTCGGCGGTGACTGTAAGACCATGAAAAATGCAATTGTAATAACCTTAGTTCATTCATAGACGATTGTAAAATAATTCTTAGTCCTTGTTTCAAAGAGATGTCGTCATTTTATCAGAAGAAGCTACATTAAAATTGGCATTATGAACAATGAATCAGTTCATAACAATAACATTTGTTCTCTCCCCCCCCCCCACCCCTCTCTCTCTCTATCTTTGTCTTTTAGACATGTTTTTATGAACATTACTGGCAGGAAAACATTAGTAAAGTTGGTTATGGTATATTTTCTTTTTCAGTCAAGCGTAAAGTTCATTTTGTTAATTCCACCACGCCATATGTGATTTAGAGCCCATATACGTAAAATATAAAATAAAAAAACATAACTGTTTCATATAGTTGAGCAGTTCGACGCCTTTTGGTATAAAAGAGTCTAATTTTGACTCGCATAGTTCCCAAAACAAAACCTGTCGTCTAGCAAATTAAAATATCACTCACAGAGATAATTCGGTGGCTGATGCTGGTTGCTTTTACAAAAGTGTTGGATATTTCTCTGGTAAATACCATATTCTCATATATTTTTATATGCCGCAGAAATGATGATTATTTTTTATTTTGTTTTTGCCAATTTGATGATAATTTGTAAATGCATCTGACAACAGCAGGGTTAATGATGGCTTCAACTCATTACACATGACAATTGAGTTGAACAAATAAATACTTTCAACTTTGTCGTTAAAATATTCAAGTCATTTTCATCCATAAATTTAAAATCATATTTGTACCAAATTGTTGCATTTAGATGAAATTTCTAAAACACATAATTTTTTCAGTTAAGCGAACATCCCAAGGTACGTCACTTTACGTGGCACGTCATTTTATTTACGTCATTTTATAGGTACGTCATTTTATTTTTAAGGATAAATCGGCAGTAGAAGGATTTTCGTAGGGGAGGTTAAACTTTTGAAGAACATTCGCCATGATGACGTCACAGATCACATATATACTGAAATCCATGTTGTGTAGGCAGTACAAGGTTTGGCCAGTCGAGAGAGAAGGAGAACAGATAACACCCATCACCATCAATCATATCTCGAGTTAATGACGAGATCTTGAAATGCGGTTCTCAATTAACAGTGTTGAATATTTTTCCCTTTGCAGGATAAGTGTTATATTGGCTGCCACATGAATATTCATTTAAAGCAAATTTACTCCATTCAACACTGTTCTGTATCATGCATAACTGTGATACTTTGCTTTAGTTCTAATAGCAAGTATCGGTTTTGCGAAACTGTGTACACAGTCGGTATTGTACTAACGGTAACGGATATTTGCTTTCTACATATATATTATATATATATATATATATATATATATATATATATATATATATATATATATATATATATATATAAATATATATATATATATATATATATATATATATATATATTTATATATATATATATATATATATATATATATATATATATATATATATATATATATATATATATATATATTTATATATATATTGTATAACAAGCATTTTCAAACATTTTTCACCTCTAACTGTTTATTATGCAACTAACAATATTCTCCGCTTTTTGTGTTGCATCTATATAGAAACTGACCTAATGATTATTGTCTCTAGTTCAGTCACTTTAATTGACGAACCTCAACTGTTTGAAGGGTCATTTCTCAAAAATAAATAAATAAAAGTGTGATTGAAATATCACCTGGGCTGATAGCAATTTTTAAGCTGTCTACAATGTACGAAAATTATTGTGCGTGCTTTAAGTAATCATTCAAATATCGTCGTTGCTAATATCATCATACAGCAATTCCGTGCTTCATGAATACAGTCACATGCTATAATTATGTCGTCATGAAGCCATGTAAGCACGTATAGTCCACACACTTATCTAGTCACATACCACGTGTAGTGTATCTGTGTATAGTCATGCAGTCATTGTTTCATAATATAGTTATATAATCAAATATTTATGTAGCCTTGCATTCATGCAGCTATGTAGTCATCTATATGAAGTCATGCAAACATGTAATCAAGTGTGATGTAGTCATGTATTCATTCAGAAATGTAATCATACCGCAATAAAGTCATGCGCGTGTAGTCATGCAGCAGTGTAGTCATGTACATGAAGTCATGTAAACATGTAATCAATCATGTTTGATGTAGTCAAGCACTCATGCATTCATGCAGCCATGTAATCGTATAGCCATGTAGTCATGTACGTACGGTATGTTGTCTTGCTTCAATGTAATCATGTATATGAAGTCATGTAATCAAGTGTAATGTAGTCATGCAGTCATGTATTCATGCAGCCATGTAGTCCCGTACGTACGGTATGTAGTCATGCATGAATGTAATCATGTTAATAAATTCATGTAATCATGTTTGATGTAGTCATGCAGTCATGCAGTCATGCGTTCATTCAGCCAAGTAATCATACAGCCGTTGAAGTCATGTATGTAGTCTTGCTTCAATGTTATCATGTATATGAAGTCATGTAATCATGTATGATGTAGTCATTTAGTCATGCATTCATGCAGCCAAGTAATCATACAGCCTTGTAGTCACGTACGTACGGTATGTAGTCATTCAACAATGTAATTATGTATATGAAGTAATGTACTCATGTTTAGTGTAGTCACTAGTTATGTAGTTATGTAGGCATGTAATCATGTAAATGTAATATATAGGCATGCAGCCATGTTTATATGTATGAAGTCATTCAATCATGTACGATGTGTTCATATAGTCATATATTTATGTAGTTATTTAATCATAACTGTTGTGGTAATATCGGCAAACACTTCACATAAAGCAAAGATTCATATAAAACCCGATATTTTATAATCGATGACTTTAAATTATCGTACTCATTAAAAAATAAAGATAATAATAAAAATACTAAATTATGTCCATGGTTAAGCTATAAAGACGTATTTAATGTCTATGATATGAAAATATAAATAATTACGAGTGTTTAAGTGAATTTAGCGGACGAATCGCTATTGCGTTCAAATATGACATTCAGAATCAATAGAGATAGGGAAACATATAACAAAGAAACAAAAACAGCCAATGGACATTTTTTACTTTTATTCTTGTTCATTTTTCGACTTTTTAACGATGCACCGTCTTTATGACCAATGTTACAATTATACAGTTCAAAAAAGAAAAAATGTTCTCCACTTTGATGGTTTATTGTATACAGCAGTCATGAAATATGGAATAAATGGAATAAATAAACAAATTAAAACTTACACCAAAAAAATGCGGTCATTGCAAGAATTAGTTTCAAACAAGCAAGTGCATATCCTTATATTTCAAAAATGACATCAGCAGAAAATAATCTGTGATAAAGACTTTCATTTCCGATGGTTTGGCTTAAAAATGGTCCCACATTTTTCTCCTTTTTTCGGAATCGTATTTAATCGCATTTTCGGAATCGTATATTCACTGTTTTTAAGAGACATAATTACTAAAGTTTTAGCACATTTCAAAATAAATAAGATACTATTTTTTTTGTCAAATTAAATAAATTGAATAATATAATAATTGTGATAATAATGCTGGAGAACTACCGTATTCAATAGTTTTATAATTCATATTCATAATTCATATTAAAGTCATAAATGCTTTATGGTCATTTTTTTTCTCTCTTTTGGTCTGTGACAATACAAGGCAAAACAACGAATAAATTTTGGAGAACTTTTAGAGATTCAATTATTCAACAAGAAACCAATGTCGTCGATGACGTCATTTTCAGGAATTTGAACAATTTTCCGATCAACATTTCAGATAACATATAGCCGTTTATTCTCTTTGACATTGTCGGTTAAAGGTTAACCGATACGAATAATTTTATTTTGTGGAAATATTGCAAAAACTAATAAATTTAATCCGTCATTTTGTGGACGGTGAACACATGATCAACTCAAAGGATAAAGCCCCATTTTAATTACACTTTGTTTACGAAAGGCATCCATCTTGGCTCCAAAGTTAAGTGTGTTTTTTGTTTATCAGCCGTGCCAAATTGAAAGTGTTCAAAACATCTCCTATGAAAATTTTATACGATGCACACAACCGAAAAGGCTATTAGGCTATTTGTTTATCCACTTGATCGACAGTTGGCAGATTTTGTTTGTAAATTCCAATATATCAAAGCAAGAAAACAATGCCTTTATTCTCTGTTTCATTTTGTTGTAATTTTAATACGTAATTTTTTTTATAATTACATTCAAAGAAAATAATAAGAGCAAAAATATGTGTAGTAAAATAAATACGTCGACAAATCTGACGTCATCAAAACGTCAAAAGAAAAATGCGGGAGAAAACAAAAGGGGCTACAATTGTGTTTTAAGTGGGCTTAATGTTGGTTGAATATGCACATTTCATAATTAATTAAAATTTGTTCATATGCCACTATATCGGAGTTCAAGTTTGTGAAATTTGGTTATATTGCTAAAACTTCCGTTTTCGAACGACGTCCGTTTATAAAGATATTATATAAACGGTACACAGTTCGTCCTTGAGCAAAAGATTAGAGTTATGATGGCAAGTTTCTTGTTGTTGATATAAATGTTATCAACCCATAATTTTGGTAGATTAATGATCCTTCAAATGTGGGTAGGGTGGTGGAGGGAGCGGGGGGGGACTTTATTATGCCCAGTCGTTCTCCTTTAGTCGAGGACGATTATACCCCTGAAATCAACTATAACTGTTAACATAAAATATTAGTCGCAATGCAACGTTTCGAAATTATATTGAAAAAAAATGTCGAAGTGTAACACAGCGAAAATCATGTCTTCAGAACTGTGACTTATAAGATTAAAATGACGTCATATTTAGTCATGTCGTAAATAGGAGAGTGGCACCTTGTTGATAGGATGGCATATGTACTGATGTTTATTGACTGCAATTCTTTCCAAATTAGGTCGAGTATAAATCAGGGTCAACCCCTCTATAATAGCTACATACTCCCGGTACCCTGTATTTATTTCTAAAATTAGATATCGACCAGCGCCACCTGCCATCGCCATAGAGACGAAGCAGTCAAAATATTCAATCAAACAGTGCAAACCTAGACCTTAGACCCCCACTTCTTTAATTTAGAGCTCGCTAATCAACGAAACTAAAGTTACAATCTCGCAATTCTTACTTGCATGAGATATCGATCGTTACATAAACAAAAAAATGTGTGTCACCGTCCTGAAATGCTTGACTAAAAGCTACAGACGTCTCGTAATTGAAGAATGTTCATGCCAATACATACCACAGAAAATGTTCGAATGAAAATTTTAAAATTTTTATGAGAAAGAAACATTTCTTAGTCATAGATATATGCTATATAATAGGCAACTCAAGCAGGCTCATTTGCTGTTTGAGAATTAAGTTATCAAGTCAGCAAAGCTTACTGACCTATTTTATAATATTTTTTCTGATATAACCACGTGGTTTTGATTGATTTCATCATCAAGAAACTGAAATCGTGACAGTATTACTCTGTGCCAACGTCAAATAGTCCTGTGTGTATGATTAATTAGATTTTGGCTAATAAGGAAAAGTATGTCTTACTGAGATGGGGCCATAAAACACAATTAGAATATGTAAATTGAAATCTGAATAATTAATATCTCGTCTTTTATTTGACCTATTTTTGTAGACCCTAATCAGTTACTGATAAATAGAGGAACATTATCAAAAGCGGTACTTTTTTTTCGATCAGTAGTTTCTTTTTATTCTTTCGTACCATTTTTCTTGTGTTGTAAGGAAGCCTTTTTATTCCATTTAAGATCTGTTTTTCGTTTCAATTCTATTTTTCATCATCAGAAAAACCAACAACAACGAAATGGAATGAGTACCAAATTTAAGTAACCATAGCCAATTTTTTTTTCTGATCGTAACATTAACTCTATTGTTTACGAATCGGGAATTATTGTTTATAATATAATATCAGCGAATAATGTATACATTTTTTTTTTCATAAAACGTTCTTCTTCTTCTTTGTCTTCAAATATTTGACAAGATTTGTCTTTTTTTTTTCGTGTCTCCCTGTCGTTGTACAGAAATCGTCGAAAATATGACCTACTGAATAAGGGGAATGGTTAAAATTCATCGTGCAAAGACGAGTTAGAAACCATTGCATCATCTGCGTCGTGGATCAATAAACTGCTTCAACTGCGCAACCTCAGTAGAGAAAGTAGTAACCATCGTTGTTACTCCATTTGGAAGGCATAGTCTCCACACCAAAAAAAAAAATTGCCTCATTCTTTCCTTATTTTGTCTCTCTCTATCTCTCTCAAGCTAAAATTGAGCAAGTTCTCTTTAATCCAACGTGGCATCAAAATCTGGAATTCTAATAGGCCCGAAATTTTCACCATCAAAATCACCGCTTCTCCTACCGAACATCGTCATACCGTAATTGCCAAAATTGCCCTTTCCTTTCCGGTTACCGTGTGATGCCAACAGCCTCTGTCTGATTTCTCTGAGTGGAATGTACTCTGGTTCTTCTAAATAGCCTGGGAATGCTGCTGCGTGACGCCGCACCGGTGTCGCTGTTGTTAATGCAAGTAGTACGCATGCGCATAATGAGAATGCGATAAGGTGATAGGTTCTTATGTCCGGTCGAGACATGGTTATAGTTTCTGTGAACAAAGAATAAAACAGAGTTGAAATAGGATGAAAGATAGTTTGCTAATTTTCACCATTAAGAATCACAGAACCAAAATGAACACTTCGCAATACTGACTTAAATGGATGCTCTGGGGGTCGGGTCGGGGAGGGGAGGGGGAGGAGGGGAGGAGACAATGTAACACTGATATTGATGAGAAAGCTATTCCACGCTGATGATTGATAAACAATATCTTGTCCTTCACTTTAGATATGGTTGATTGGATGATATTTACTTTTGAGTAAGAACAGCCGATTCACGCATAGATTCCAGTAACTACTGTAAATCTTGAAGTTTTGCACCACAGTAAAAAAACAGGATTGTGCTGACAAATCTGATCCCAAACAACTGAATTTGTTGGGATTACACATATCCTCAGTTCTTACTGTAATCATAATATCACATGCTACCGATTTATAGCACGATCCAGTTTTTACTTTGGTACAAAACTTTAAGAGTAACAGTAGTTACTGTGTTCTCTGTGTGTATCGGGTGCTGAGAAGCTATAGACCATCTTTTACGCGAGTAGGAGATCGCAGTAGGGTGTCTGTGACGTCATACAAGGAAACGCTCTCCAAAGATCTTTTACTTGTTATTATAATCTTCATCATGATTATCATTGAAAACGAATACATTTGGAATGTTTGCTCAAAGCTGTCAGTGTTCTCTGTAGTAAGAATGTCATCACAATGCAACTGTTTAGTAGAAATACTATTTTCCTCTGCCACAGATAAATATTTACGAAAATAAGACAACAACAATGACATTTACTCTTGCCAGATATAATCACAAAATATTGCCAACTTTGCAAATATATATATATATATATATATATTGCCCATAGAAAATGCTATGAGGATATGAATTTGACCTAAATATGCAGAAAGATGTGCAGTAAATCAGTTTTAGCCACCAGAAGTTCCTCTTAACACAGAACACGTGTTGATTTTAGTCAAATACTTCGTTTTTTTTCTAGAGTTTGCTAAAGAATCAGATTTATTATCGCATTATCCATTACTTCAACAGCTCTGTATTCCGTTCCAAAAAACTCAAGTGGTTCGGGTAATATTCGGCTACGCTCAAGTTTTTGTTATATCATTATCAATTTATTCCCCTTTATTTTATTACATCTTACTAGATAAGATCAATTTCAATCGGTGGCGTTTCGGTGGGGTCGGGCTTGTGTTGCGGGGCCGGGCGAGGAGGAGCGGAGCGCGGACGGTAGACCAGCTTCGTTTTAATTGGCCGCTTCCTAAACCATCTCATTTGGAAGTAATTATATGATATACCTGTCTTGTTCAGTTAATTGAAATCTATATCTAATAACATGATACAATTATTGTCTTGGGTTTCTGCGCAGTCATGGAGCCAATTTATTAACAATTTATTCCTCAACATTACATTTTAAGTCTGTCAACAATAAAAACTAAAACAAGTAAAAAGAGCAGATTTATTTATATGAAGAAACCTGGAATGAAACACAAATCACGTAAGAAGTCACTTTAATGTTCAGTCTGAACATTTCTGGTGCACTGCACTCGAAAACCCGCCATAAAACACGTAGATTCACCATTTATTACTCGCGAATGGACCTCGGGTAGTTCATCTTTTTGACATTATATCTAATTTATACTCAGCCGTGTTCACAGTAAAGAAGTATCGAAGTGGGTGCATGTCACCCTACTCCGTTTAAAGGCAAAAACGTATAAAGTTCAATAAACAACATCGATAAGGTTTATGAAATAAATTTATCAAAAAAGGAAAGTAAAAAAATCGAGCAGACTTGTGATAAAGAAAAGTTGTTAATTGCACGTTAAAATATAATTAATGTTAGCAATTATTACAAATGGTCTTAAGTTTGGAGTTAATTCACCATAAGCTTGGAAAAGGAAGCGTAAACATGCTTTTATCAGATCGAACTCGTAAATTTAGCCTTTTTTTTATTTTACGAGGACAACATCCTATGTAATGATGTGAAACAGCCTACTTAAATGTAAACAAATAAGGTATAGTCTTCACTTTGAAAATTGTGATGATTTATTATAATGAATATTGCATGATTATTTAATATTTATTTTAAAGGTTATTCAGATATGTTACTTTCAATTCTTCTACTTAATATTTCAAGGGTTATTATTAGAAGTCTATTTGACAGTCACCAAACCATTACATGATGAATTGTGTTTAAGTTATAACATATATGTATAATCATAACATGAATATTCAAAGATGACTATATTATAATTTTGTATAATAATGGTAGGTTCACCATGACGGAAATTATGTAATGACTCAATTACGACAATAATTATACTATTTTATGATTAACTCATGAGATCCACAAATCATCTGGTTTCTATGTATTTCGTTTGCCTGTATCTGATCAATATCTAATGACCCCTCTCTTCATTTAACCCACGAAAGACTGGTATCTTCTCAAAGAATTTGAATTCAAACCATGCTTGCATTTATGACCAATGGGATATGCATGTTCGGTGATGTCCTACATAACAGTGACATAGTGAAGAATTGAAACAACGAGGTCGTGTGACAATCTGTTAATTATAACTTATCCTTTCTCTGGGCCCACAGAAACGAGGGACGGGACTGAAGACAAATGGTCAGATTGCCTCTTGACTGTCTGGCAGATTCGTCTATTTTTGTGAAATATATTGCGCTGTTATTTAATTTACAGACACCATTGTATACCACCCTTTATTATTGATTCTGGTCGGTAGCTTGGTGATACTTCCGATTTTTGGACGCATAAATCTTCCCCTTTCAACAAATAAACTGGTGTCAACAGTGGGATGAAGCATAATTAAGACAAATTATAGGTTGAGTGTCACCGAAGCGACTGATTTATTGATTTCATCGGCGGCTGAAAATTGAAGCAAACTAGAATTTTTGAATTTTTGATTCATAACGTGTGTATGAATGGATCGTTGAGGATTGAATATAAACACTTCAGGTAGCTGATCTGTATTCACCTTCAAATAACGATATCCTACTTGGTGGACACTTTATTGGATGGAAACAAGGACATCTTCCAGTCGGACGGACGTCACGATGCATCGAAAATGCTTTAATTAAAAGCACCGGCGTACATGCTACCTTCAATAAATACAGTATAAAATTAAAAGTTATATGACAACTGGTAACTTATTAAGGGATACAGAAAGAGGGACGTGCTTTGAAATATCTTCAGTTCAGAATATTTTAATCAATTCAGACCAATCTAACGGAAATGTATATATGTATATGTATATATATATATATATTCTTGAAGAAGTTCGGATGCAGTGAATGTAAGAGAGAACGAAACAGATTTCTCCATTCCTAGCATCTTCTCACATCTCTCCCTGCCTCTAGCTCCCCCCCCCCCTCTCCCCTTCTCATTCAAGAACAAAGAAAAAACACGCACTCGATAATTATTTTGGAGATAGGCAAATGGGCCTATTGTAAGGTCTGTTTGAATGGAAAATTGTGAAAATTTATAATTCATAACACTTGTTAGAGTGTGACGTCAAGAAAGCAACATTCAAAAACTGCAACAAAATCTGTTCGATTTTGTACTTTTCTAAACGAAAATAATAAATCTAGCGATTGCGATTCATACATTCAAGCAAACGAATGACGTCACTTCCTTTACTGAAGAGGCCATCTTGAACTGATTTATAATCATATGTTTACGTCAAGTTGGTTCTCTGTATTTTGTTACTATATGAAATTGCATAGCAACAATATTACAACAACTTTGTTTGTCAAATTGAAGTAATACGCCTGTGTCCCATCTTGTTAGTGCAAATAAACATGTAATCATCAGTGGACAATGTCGGTGTTAATTTATTTGGACAAATTTATGACAGTCAAGACTTGAGAGTTAGCTAACGGTCAAAATCATCTGTGACGTTTCTCCACAAGAGGTGAGATAATAGCTGACGAAATTAGACATCAAAGTCAAATGCTTACAATACATAACTGCTACTCATCAAATTTGTGGGACACACACTTTTCGGTATCGAAAGTCCAATAAATCGACAAGTAGCAGCAGAAAAACGCACACAGAGAGCTCTTAATTAGAGCCTATCCTGTTATCTTTGAATCTGACAACTCTTAGAACAATGATAAGTACAATAAGCCTACGGCAAATTATAGACACTGCTCTCTATAAGGCGAGGATCCAGGGGATGTGTGTGTGTGGGGGGGGGGGGGTTATTACTCCCACCCACCTTTTGAACGTCACACATTTTCAAATTCAAGTGGTTATTAGCACAATTTCTTTTCTCTGATGAGGCTGCTCCCAGACCCCCCCCCCCCAACTCCTCTCCCCTACACAGGAAGTTGGCTTCAACGTCCCCAGTTGATTGAAGATAACTTAAAGCATATATATGCCTTAATGTAAGAATTGACTTACATAAAGTTGGACATTATTAGTGTTTTGTAAGCGTTACCTCAGCAGCCTGTCAGCCTTATGACTGGATTGTGAAAGTGACGCGTAATTTAGACAAAACTTTTGCAGATCATTTCCCAATTCCTAACTCTTTAAATTGGTTTCTTTATTATAACTTATTGAAAACGTCATTGTATACAAATGAACATGACAAACACCACTACAAAGTCCTGTTTGTTCATCACTACTTTTCATCCCAAACTTATTAAAAGTCTCAAATTTCGCTTCCTGCGAAGAAGTTAACATATTTGATTAAATCTCCGAGCCTAAATAAAAGTAATTTTATATCAATATCGATCGGAAAATCTTGCATGGTTTAAGGGTATGTTTTGATACACTACAAGTGCATGTATAGTGTTTTGTGTGTATAGACCATTCTCTTGGACTAAGCCAGAAGCTGTTGAGATTTCCTCTCTCTGTTGTTATCTCATACCGTGGATTGAATTACATTGTAATAAGAAGACAAAAAACAAAGAAAAATAGAAAAATCTAGCAAATGATCAGAGAGAGAGAGAAAAAAAAAACGAAGTTTGGCAGCTACGCCAAACATCTCGATAAATTCAAGATGAATTTCGATTCCTAAATGACTGGAATCAATAATTTCTGCAACAACAAAAAACATGAACAAACTAACAACAGGAAAAAGAAAAGAAAAAATAAAGCAAAACACAAAGAGTGTATAAGCCTACTAAGTTCAAATTGACAAAATATTAATTTTGAGTCAGAATCTAAGAAATCACAGGATAACGTTTGATTCGTGACAAATTGAATTTTTCTTTTGAGAAGCGGTTCGTTGTCTTTAGCCGCTGAGCTGAAGAAAAACTATGAAATTTAAAGTAATATATTTACTGCATAGTATACAGATGTTATCGTGCATATACTGTGCATATATATATATATATATATATATATATTTATATATATATATATATATATATATATAAATATATATATATATGAATATGAATTACAAAACTTTACAGATGTATATAGCATTATCATGTATACTGTATAGAGGTAATTAACAGTATGTATGCATTGTGAAGAGGTATTTAACAGTATGCATGCACTGCGCATAGGTTTTAAACAGTATGCATAAACTGTACATAGGTATTAAACAGTGGACATGCACTAAACGGTGTGCATGTACTGTACAGAGGTATTAATTAATATGCATAATCTGTACATAGGTATTAAACAGTATGCATGCACTGTACATGGGTACTAAACAGTATGTATGCACTGTACATGGGTACTAAACAGTATGTATGCACTGTACATGGGTACTAAACAGTATGTATGCACTGTACATGGGTACTAAACAGTATGCATGCACTGTACATGGGTACTAAACAGTATGTATGCACTGTACATGGGTACTAAACAGTATGTATGCACTGTGTAGATAGGGATTACACAGTATGTACATATACTGTACAGTTGTATTAAACAGTATTTATATACTGTACCGTACTGTGCATGCTGTCCAAAGGTTTAAATCATTGTATGCCTATACGTATATTGGCATAAATGGATACTGAAGTCGTTTCATCCTAAAATAACTGTGAAAATGCATTTAGCTTTTACTTATACTGACCAATCACAGTGTAACCTAATGACGTCATCAGAAATAAAATAAACTGGGGGCAGGGGGAGGGGGAAATTGAGAGTGATGTGACCACGTGACCAAAGGGAGCTTAAATAACCAGCCATTCCTCTGTTCAGTATGATTGGGTGCATTTATATAAGGTTTTAGAGTGATGACCACATCATGGAGATCAATTCAAGCTTGTATTAGGCAGAATATATCCAAATCCCGTGTCACTTAAAAGCATCACACGGCATTCTGGTGCCAAGCAACAATTGCCATACCGAAAACAAAAAATAAAAAAATAGATAACTTCAACTTGACAATTTAATGATTCTTTAAAACCTTCACTATTTGATCTCATGAAATAACTCTTCATCGATCCGTCTTCGCTTAAAATGTCAAAACACTTCTTTTCTCCTTATATGTGTGTGACTTTGATGCATATTGACTAGTTTGCAAAGAGTCACGGGTACTTTAGTTAGTCGTCGATCTATGCTAGCCTTATATAACGAAACTATGTTAATTGTTTTGTTTTCTTTACCATATGATGACAAAAAACATGCTCATTTTGATTTTTCTCAATCACG
The DNA here is from genome assembly GCF_037975245.1 of Apostichopus japonicus. NCBI lineage: Eukaryota > Metazoa > Echinodermata > Holothuroidea > Aspidochirotida > Stichopodidae > Apostichopus > Apostichopus japonicus. The sequence goes on from NC_092583.1 coordinate 3,953,312, forward strand.
CTGTGGCCACTACACGTTTTTGTTATGAAATAAATAGTTTACGTCTCAGGGTATTTGTGGTTTATTATTTTTATCGCGACATGTTCCGATATTGGCCGACATCGAGAGCAGTTAAGCGGAAAATATTATTACATGCAGTGTACTTTTAGTGGCAGAGAAAAGACAGCGGTTATGACAGTCATGCAGAGTTTATAGATTAGCTCAACGGAATGTTCAACCGGTATAAAACATGACCTAAATGTTGGTGTTAGAAATCCAAGCGTATACAGCTAAAGCTTTCATATCAAATGTGGGTAGTCGGACGGAAAATTTTAAAGTACTAAACTGGTTCTTTTTTTGTTGTTGATTAACTTGTGTAAGAAGCTGGACAACATGACTCCATGGTTGGTAAATGTAGGTCATAATAATAATACAAAAAAAACCAGAGATAAAACAAAACAAACGCAGGCCTAGTCTTTTGTCTGCATTTGAACTAATTATAACGAGAAAACACAGGCGAAATAAAGAAAAATGTTGACGTTGAAGTTTTTTTTTTGTCTATGATGAAGATATCTGTCTTATTGCAATCGCAAGTGGAAAGATAAGAAGCTTTTACTTTTGGACAAATCAATAAAAATTGCGAGCTATTTGTCAGTAGATAAGCTGCAGGCTATGTCTAGTTCTGTCCGATTACAGCCTAACACAGCCTATACTTTAAACATACTAATCCGTATACGGTGTGACAAAGGCAGAAAGAATTTATAGAAATTATTTACAAAGTAAAGCAGCCATCAATCTGAACTGAAATGACGTATAGCTTACTTTCTTTGTATTTTACACCGAAAATTATGATTAAAGGTGTGATTAATACCTTTATTTAAAAAGTGGTTAAGGTCTTTAACGTTAGTTTCTATCTCGTTCTTCCTCTCCACATCTCTTTTTTTTTGCATATAGACAAAACACGTTCTTTAGCGTTTTCAAACCGTGTAAACCACGTTGACTTTATACAGCAGATACCGCAGTTTTTTTTAAGTTTTACAATGTCACGTACTGACGTTGCCAAGGATACGTTAAACAGTTTGTGACTTTGTTTGGTTAAGACACTAAAACAATCGATTTTGAAGTTGAGATGATTACGGCATTAATGTTGGCGACACTTGATAAGATCGATCGTATAGGCAAACATTGTCGGGAGCTAAATTTGTCCGACCAACGACATATACAGCAGTATATTATTAGTTATTTCAGATACGTCATATCTGGTTATAGAAGCAGGTTACCACAATTGACCTCTTTTAGACGTCAATAATGATGGCCTAGACGAAGAATGAATTTCTAGAACAAGATAAAAGTCCTTTTCAATTTAAGAGAGTTCATACAAGTTTCCGTTGATAATCGTATTAGCAATACGATTGAGAACCGTATAGAGAATTCAGAATCGTAATGGCAAATACGTATTGCCAAGAAATGGGTTTCTCAGAAAATGACCAGAGACGACTGCGGTTTTAACGAAGGCGGGAAGGGTAAAAATAGAAATTACGAACAACAAATAAAGCAAAGCAAAGAAAGGACTTCCCAAAACAGCGTTTCGTCATTCACACAATAGTTAAGTGAAAACAGACTCGATGGTCGCCGTTTCTGACAAAATTGTGATTTGTGATAGTGAAACTTCGGCCAATCTATTTTCCCCCCTTTTTTGCTTCTTTTACTTCTTTTCTATTTGATTGTACTGTATCTTTTAAGCGTCACGAATTCCTAATACATCAATCAACATCAAACAAAAGGGACACGATCTTACAGCAGTTCATTCTTGTAGATTTGTGCGAAAAAAGAGCGCGCGTGTTTAATTGCGACATGTTTAAAAATATACGAAAGAATTGTAAGCGAATAGCTAATCCAACTGTCTAACATACACAACCAGTATCGATTTGTTTAATTTCACGTGATAGATTTATGGCTAATACTTGGAAAATGCTCAGATTTTGTCTTATTTGAAATTGTTGTCAACTATATTACTGCGTATTTGATATAGTCGTACTAATTTTACGGAGGTAGTAAAATTGTGATGAAGTTTATTATACTTCTGTGGTATACAGTAATAAACTGTTATATAAACAAAGGCATTACGTTACGCGACAATCGCAAATGAATACTTTATAGGGTATAAGCATGCCTGTCACAGAGGTCACACGGACAGCCAGTCGTGTGACAGAAGTTAAACAGATTTAAAAGAAAAAACTTGTTTTTTATGTAGTATTTACAGAAAACGGTTACTTGGAACATGAAAACGGGTTCTTGAAAATATCCAAGATTTATAGCTTCACAGAATCACAGCCAATTTTTTAGGAGATATGCCTTTAGTTAATGCAATGATTGCACTCGGACGCCAGTTATCAACAACCTCATAATTCACACTGTGTGTTAAATCTAATAGTAAATACAATTGATATTGTTTTGTTAATATTTGGGAAATACACATTCTTTAAGGAACAAAGAATGAATTAATATTTCATTCTAACCTCGTTGATTAGACAACCTTTTCATTTCATATATTTTGTGTGCAATGAACCACACTATGACGCAACGCTCTACGCAATTAATGGTTTTCACGCATGGACTCACCATACTCCGGGAGAACAACACTCAACATTAACCAACCGTGTGACGTTTAAAGTTAAGGGGTAATTTCGAGGAGCCTGAGAGGGAAGTGGTGTCTATTAGAATATTTTGTAGAAGTACACGTATATCACAAACTAATATTTTAGTTTACAATAATGACGCCCAGTTTCTTGATCATGTTCAAGCCATGTGACGAGGGAGTGAGAGGGGGTGGGGAGGCTGGGAATGGGTAAGTCAAGACATGAAAATGATCTCTAACGTTCAATATCCATTGTCGTGTACGGATACACCCAATTTTTATCAATTATCCACACTCTCGCTAGGAAATGTCCATAGGAAACGTTCTTCTTCCTACAGGATATATCCATAGGTTCATAGCCATGTACTCTCTATAGCATATATCATTACAATTTGAGACTAACTGTGATGATTGGGTAATATATATCTTATTACAATGCATATGCATACCAATGCATGAATAATTATGAGGTATGACATTTTAACAATATCTAATACTATTAATGCTATACCAAACATATGCCTTACGGACTAAAAAATGTCCTAACCATTTAGGCGACTTTTTGTATCATTCCCTCTACTCCCCCAACTGCCCCCCCCCCCTGCCCCGCTCTCAATCCAATACAATGCCCTTTTACATCACTCACAATAACTAACAGTTAATAATACAGGAATCTATACCGCCATCATTCCCACAAAATTACATGAATTGTAACAGACTCTGCCCTTCCATGAAAATGGAGTATGTTACCATGGTTACGTACACACAACTGTTTTTGTAAAGGACACGTCTTATTAGTGGGCCTCAGAATGATTCATTTCGCTACCTCAAAACAAGGGGAAGAGAACCTCGTTCGTACAAGTAAGATAGTAATTTACATAATATTTAAATTAGGACCTCAAAGGCCTCTGCCCAGCAGTAAACAGGTTCTTACTAAATAAGATTTTACAGTGACTGTTTGTCGCTTATGGCGTGTTCATGACATTCCCAAGGTAATCAGAGTGACAAATAAAGTAACTTTTTTTTACAGAATCTTATCAATTTCCGGTCTTTCAAGAAATGTCCGTTTGATCGCTTAATGGCGACATTGTGTGAAGTTTGATAAGTTACACCAGTAATGTTGTTGAGAAGGGGGGGGGGGGGGATGGTGGTACTCCTGACCGAACCTAATTTCTATAATAAAAAAACTAATTACCAATTGATAATACTGATAGTTTGTTTGGAATTAAATATTTAAATTATAGAACAATAGAGAATAATTTACACAAAAATTAAAGCAAGAATCTAGATCTAACTTCCGCTTTAAGAATCACACTAAAAGACGCATGCGTTTCACAACAACGATATCACACAAACTATGTTCATTCTGAAGTTCAAACACAAGAATTAAAATCATGATAGGATGTACCGATGTGACATTTTCAGTATTCTTATTATATATTTTGTTAAGTTTCGCACGGGCCGTCGTAGAATCAAAATGGGCAGGATTTATTTTCCCAGACTAACAAACAAACAACAGACTCCCTGACGTAAAATGTTAAACTTCATCTTACAAATCATACAGATTTTTTTAAACATTATTATCCAGTTGGTGACGCATGCGCATAGGTGAAAAAGAAAATAAAAACATAACGTTTCCTGTAGTCTGAAACGTTAACTATATCCGCGTATAGAGTGTACTTGATTTTCTATCCCCCTCGGTCCGGAGTGAAAGTAATTAGCGCATAGGCGAGTCACGCGGGCAATTGAAACAGATACTGTTATTTGTTTTGGCTTGTTAGAAAATCGAATGTTCCAGCCAGCCTACTTTTTTGTCCAATCGATTCTTACAATGTTGATAATGTCATTGACACGTTTTAACAGCAAGGTTCCTGGTAGACACAAAACGTCATCCCCTCTGCAAGTGTCGGGTATAACTCTTGTTTTCCAATTCCAAATGTTGTTGCTTAAAACAAAGAGCAAATAACGATCGATATAATTGCTTTAAACAATATAAATCTTCGCCTTTTGTATGAGAGGGAGAGAGTGAGTGAGAGACAGAGACAAAACCTTTTTATTATTCCAATCGATCCAATCACCATTTCAGTTTAGACAAAAAGGGATTGTTAACCAACTTTAGACTTAACGCAGTCGTTTTCGCAGTTTTGTCTCTCCAACTATGTCAACAGTTTTGTACCAAAAGAACTACCGAGAAATGCTTAGGCGCGGCGGATTTAGAGGAGGGGTAGTTGTGTACACCCCTCTTCAGCCCCTCCCCCCCTCCCACAAAAAATACAATTAAATTTAGTTATTAGCACGACATTTCGTGTAGACATAACAATAGACCTAATTAATAGTCTTACTTGTGTCCTATGCAGATACGTCAAATTTTTATTCAGTGAACCACTCCCATGGGTCAGTGGATCAGTAAATATATAACAGCTGGCGTTATTTTAACTAGCGAGCCGCACTGGGGTATTTTGTTTTTTGGTTCTTTTCACATCAGTTCTTTTGATTCCCAAGGGGAGAATACAAACCCCCACCCCCCCCCCCCCTGTGGACGCCAATGTTTACCATTTTTGGTTTGACGTTTGAAGGTTCAATGATTCTTTCTTTATTGAAGAAAACGTGAAAATAATTAAAAATTAAAAAAAAACTGCGGTTAGTGTTTCATTCTATCAAAAAGCTGATTAACGATAGAGATCGGTTTCGAACGAATAGGGGGCTCAATCTTAAAAAAAAATATCACTCTTAAGGCATGATTAATCTTTCGCCATCGATCGTTTCACAATCCACTTTACTATAGCTAAGAGTAAATAACAAACCTATTTCGGTATACGAACATTGTATATACAGAGTAACTTATTAACACAGAATGTAAATACAAAAGTGATGCTTTGTTGCGCTTTCGTTAAGTAGTGCAGCGTGTTTTGGGACTAGCCTGCCCTTTTGCCCTTTATTGGTGGTACATAGTTAAAACAACAAACCAACAATAAAACAGTAACATAAAAAAAGTTGAATGTTCTAAAAGACCACAAAATTTCAGAAAAGCCAAAGGCTCACCACCAAGTAAGAAAGTTCAGTTTTTTTATTTTTCAACTGATACTTTTAATGAATATGAGATATATGCCGTCGGTAGCAATTTTGAGTAATGCTTGCTATATATTTGATATAGATCCATCTATACCAGGGTTTCCCTAACTTTAACCCCCCCCCCCACGAACCCCCTGTGGATGTCTGAGTTGTCCACGAACCCCCAACTTTTCGAGACACGATCTGAGTCATTATTATACTATATTACGCACAGCAGTGCTCCGTAAAAGATCAAATGTCTGTTTCATAATTCAGTAATTTATCACATGCAAGGTACGGTACTACTATGAGAACATATGCGTATGGAACGCCAAAAGAACTTGTCGTTAGGTACGACTTTTTTACATTACTAAATTATATGATATATCAGATTTTAGTTCAACAAAAAGTACTCTAGTTTTGACTTTCAGAAACGTCTCATGAAACCCCTGGGATGGACTAACGCACGCCTGCAGTTAGGGAACCCCTGATCTATACTAAACCTACTACAAGCCTCACCATATATCTTACTTTCTTCCAAACGCAATTCACAATAGGTTCCCAGATTGCATATAATTCTATTTCGCGTGATGAAATTTTCCGTACCTATATCTTTTAAACAATTTTTAGGGTCAGTAACTGAAAAAAGAGCCCAAGGGTCATTTTCCAATTGTGCTCACACATTTGCGTGTGACTATTGCCCAAAAGAAGGCCACAGGTTTTGACTCGCGATCTTCTCAAAGTTAAGGTCACTAATGAAAGAAGGTGACAATTATGACAGCCGACTATTTTTTTTCCAATGCATAACTCATAAAACATTGATTACTTTTTCCGCAAATTAGAGTTTCTAATTTTTCTTTGAGGCTATGTGTACTTTTATCAAGAATATCATAAAACTTCCCTTAATTAGCCACTGAAATTGACCTTGCTGGAAGGGGGAGGGGGATGAATAAGTATATATATATATGTGTGTGTGTATGTATGTGTGCGTACATGTCCTATGGCTTCACAACTGGTGACATGGGACAAAAGAAATTCCTGTCACCAGTTTTCGAACAATAGAGAACGATTGTTATCGGTTGCCCAGACAAAGGATTAGAACAAAGGGAAATGCCATCGGTTGTAGCTGATACAATAGACCACAGGAGGTTTGTGCGAGTGTGTGTATGAGTGTCCCCTTGTTTTACATTCAGACAGAGGACATGACCAAAAAGAAGGAATTTCAAGTCCTCAAAAGTCATTTGGAAAGAATCCATAAGTCCTCAGAAGAATTGTATTGTTTAGATGCATTGTTTAAATTTAGAATATACGTGGCTTCGAACAATGGAACACACAATGGGGTCCTCGGTCTGAATGTAAAACACACTTGTGTGTGTCTTTTGAAAATTTGTGCTTGCTTCTACCCCTCAGTCTGTCTTCTGGATGCCTTTTGTCTCCTCGGGATCATATTTTTAATAAATATGGAGCGAAGGCGCAGATATCATTATAAATCATCAGCGCTACTCATTAAAGTGTGAATTATTTCTTAATCAGTTTAAAAATGAAAGATATATTTTCATTTTGCCTTTAAAAGAGCAGCTTTATTCAATAAATCAGCACAAATTGTACACATTTAGATATTGGTAGTAGACAAATATAATTAAAAATCATATTGCTCGTTTTGTATTGAATATCGCAAACTTGTGACAGAGATTATATCAGATATCGCCACACAATTCAAGTGATTCTGAAATTCGAGTCAAGGCAAATTACTTTTTTTATGAAGGGAAGTGAGCACCAGGAAATAAATTAAAGGATTTCACACATGGTTCATCTTCATGTGACGTACATACTGACTATATAGACTAGTTAAATTGCTGTTATATGAAGTATCTGGCTGATTACGAATTGCGATAAATGTGGTATTTCAAAGCTGTAATCTATATTTATGGCAGATACATTATGTGTGGGTTTACTTCTTTTTTACAAATGAGGCACTCCTGTAACCTTTTCATTTAAAAAAAACCTACATTTTTCTCAGAGGCGTAGCTAGATTTCTAGTTTTAGGTGCGCCCAATGCTTTGCTTGCTATGGTCGGGGGAGGTGTGAGGGGGAGGGGGAGGGGGTAGCAGAACCTATTTTCTCAAAATAAAAATTATTATTCTGTTTTTTTTTTTCGAGGTTGGGGTGGGTGGGGGTGGAGGAGCGGGCATACAAAAATTTGGGGGACTAAACCCGATTGAGTGACAAAATGAAACTCCTGTTTGCTTCAAGTTCACTTTTGGTACAAAAAGTTTCGACTTAAAATGAAATATGTTTCAAAAAAAGCATGTCGGAGTTACATCAAACATTTATTATTATTTTGAGATTATTATGTTTTATTATTGCTACAAAAAAGCGAAACCAAATTAATGCGTGACAGCACTTGCAGGGTTTCCAAGTTGGAAAATGTATAGCGCCATCTATTTTGTTAACTTTTTGCCGTATCAATACCAGCGTTCACGTGTTAACATTCTAAAACTTTTTTTTCAGTTATGATTTCTTAGGCAGATTTTAGAATGTTATTCAGAATTTGCAGTAATATTTTAAATAACTCCATATCCATGCAATTTCACCTTATAGACAAACAACTGGTAACCTCATAATTTTATATTTCTTTTATATATTTCATATAATTTACTTATTTGCTATGGAAAGGAATTATCATTTTCAGTAATATTCCTTGCGATATACCATTAATTATCTAGTATGTTGTTTTTTCTTCTTCAGAATCTTTAACGTATTTTTCGAAACTTTATGCGAATATTGTTGCTTATACTGTTATCTGTATTTTAACCCGATTGTTTTCTGTCATATCTTGTTTATCGAAGTAGAACGAATTCCTGCATGTATAGCTTACTTGATAAACTTCTTTTTTTAAAGTTTATTTTCACGAGCGATTTGAAAATTGGGCAAAGACGCCGTATCGGTTACTGTATCACTTAATAATTTTAATAGCTAATTGTGTACTGATTATAGGTCAAAGACCTGAACTTAGGAGAAGGAAACAACATTTTTAAAGAACAAAATATAGCAAAATGGAACAGATTTATCCTTCGGCGATAGTAATTAAGTGGAACAAGTAGGCTAATAGGTGATATTCAAACCCTCTTGAATCAGGTAAGGAAAATCTCAATTGAAGATAAAATTTCATACGTTTGTCACTAAAGTAAACTGACAGGAAGAAGGGTGGGGAATGGGGGGGGGGTGGAGAAATACGAAGTACAACTATGTGAGAGCATGTTATCATATTAGACTAACGTAACATAAGCAATGTAGATTTACCGTGAAAATCATTTCCAGTAATTACTTTGTAGATTCTGAAATCAATTCGATTTGACTCAACAAGACTTGGATAATACTTGACTAGTCAATACTTAAATTTACTCATATAACTTTCTGAACAAAATGTAGAGGCGACTATATGTAATTGATGATGAAGTCTGATATTTGAAATATTTAGTACATTATGATATATATATATATATATATATATATATATATATATATATATATATATATATTATAATACAGCGGGAGTAAGAAGAAATTCATTGCTCGTAATACAATATCGATAACCTTTCCCGTTGTTGAAATGAAACAAGCCAAATTGTAAAAATTATAAATATTTAAACAAAATATCAAATGACACTTTTTAAAGGATATGGGTGTGTGGGTTTGCCTCAACCAGAAAATGAACTCATACTCATTCCTCCAGTCCCAGCCACAGTACCCTTCCCCCATAAAGTCAAAATTGACAGAGAAGAAGCCACAAATGCGAAATCAAAAAGATTAGTTAATTTGAACCATAGTATTCCAACCTACCCCAACTTCACACACAATGTCGGATGGGCCAATCCGCACCCCGGCTCAGAAACGATCTCCCACCCCTCCACCTCCATCCCCATAAGACCGATGCGCCAAAGTCGCCAAAAGCTGCTAGTTTTGTTAAAGGCACCAAATGGCCCGCTTGCGTCAATTTCCCCAGAGTCACCGTTATAGGATCACTGAGCGGGCTGGGGTGGGGTGGGGATGGGAGGGGCGAGGGTTGTAGTAATATATAAACGGCTTCTGAAGGAAGTGATGACTACCGAAACGGATAAAACTCAAGATCCGTTTTTGTAAATTTTGTAAATGTTTTGGTATATTTTATGTCTTTCAACAGTTGAGACTTTGTCGGCGTGTAAACATGACAAGTATACCTGTCTATTAAGCAAACAGATCGTCGTAAATTTGGCTGAAGATAACGAAATTGATAAAACGGATACAGCTGACACGAAGATACGTGAGAAAAGGCGAAAATGTCTTACGTGAAGAAGGCTTTGTTTGTTAATATAACACAAAAAAAGAGTCTGATCTTCAATTTTGGGAAAAGATCACGTAATTTTCTGGAAGCAACTGGTATACGGCAGAAATTGCAAAATAAATTAAATGGAACAGAATTGGCAGATTAGCTTTCAGTATTTCTGCGAAATAAATTTGACGTATGTAGGTCAAATGATGATTCATTGTTAGGCTTTGTTAGGCACATTACTAAACATTGCTATGCTATATAACCGGTTAACAGTCCAAAAAATGGCCGAATTTTCAACCGGTTAACCGACTTATTATAAAATAACTAGCCGGTGTACCACTCCAACCGTCTAAATTGTCCTTTGAAAAGTACACGTCATAAAAAAAGGCTAAATATCTCTTAAAGTTTAGGAGTCACAGACAGATCAGTGTGATATCCATGCATGTGTAAAATGTATACGAATCAAGATCATACGGTTACAGACACGACGTAAGTGGACTAGGGAGTAAGTGTCGATCAAGTTGATTTGGTTTCCCTGACCGTGCCTAGGTCTCTATATCTTGAGGGACTTAACTTTCAAAAGGATACATAGTAAAGATATATATATAGTAAAGATATATATATATATATATATATATATATATATATATATATATATATATATATATATATATATATATATATATATATTTATATATATATATATATATATATATATTTATATATATATATATATATTTATATATATATATTTATATATATATATATATATATATATATATATATATATATATATATATTTATATATATTTATATATATATATATATTTATATATATATATATATATATACTAAAGGTTGATGGGTGGTCATATATATATATATATATATATATATATATATATATATATATATATATATATATATATATATATATATATATATATATATATATATATATATATATATATGACCACCCATCAACCTTTAGTCTGATCATGTCAAGAATCTATTTCATTTTTCAAGTGATACTCGTGTTAATCAATAATGTTTTGCCTAACATTGTCGAGAAGTGAAAGTCTATGACATTATCGATGTAAATGAGACTACGTATAAGTTTGACAGTGGATCAACTTCTTTGGATTTTCCGGTGCTGTGGCTCTCTATACCTTCAGTGACTTTTCTTTACATGAAATCATCATAAAGAGAAACTTTCGTTTTCATATGCATTTCTTCTGGGAGAGACATCCATCGATGACGGGGACTCTTTCTTTTCACATTAATGTTTCTGTTAAATGCTCGCATGGCAGTGTATTATTACACATTGCTGTCGGCAATTGCAAGTTTCTTATTACATTCCAAGCTGAGATTCGTACGTGTTCTAACATGGTTTTTGATTTTCACAGACGTGCTTTTCATAGAATGTTCCTTTTTTTTTGAGCTCCTACGCTTTTCTTTCATATTCATATCTTTGTTTAAAAAAAATGCAACAACTTATCTATGAAAACAAAACTTTAAATATATAAATATATATATATATATATATATATATATATATATATATATAAATATATATATATATATATAAATATATATATATATATATATATATATTGTTTTCCTCGTGAAACGAATTAATTTATCGCCGCGAGTGTAAAGTTTCGAACAACTTTCCGGTAAACTTGTTAAACTATGTAAAACTTTTTTTGTTGAATGTCTTCAGCAAGGATGCATACATCTATATAGATAGATATGCCTATCGGGGTTCTATATTATCGTTTTTCAATTAAGTTTTCATAAAGTATGAACATTGAGAGACAGTAGAAAAGAAAAGAAATATTTTTAATTAACGAAGAAAATCCTCAACAGAACCGAGAGGTAGGCCATCAAATCAAATTCTTTTAATCTTCAGTCAACTGTTTTCTGTCGATGACGTCACCTTTTATGTAGTAACGCTTTTTGATAACAACATGTGCGATCACCAACTGACTAAAATCAAGAAATGGTTGGGTTTAAATCATACTAGCTTTGTAACGAACTGTTATAGATTTCCGAAATAGCTCTATCGACGTGTTTGGGTATATTGCGTATCTGCTTTGTATTGAATTTCTACAAACAACAAAAACTTAATCGATTTATTGAGTAATCGATTTATTGTATAATGTCGACAGTTATGGGTAAATAATACTATTCACAATACGTGAGGGGATTTTCCTTGCAATAACAAGGATAATAATTTTACCTTCTTCGCATTAATATGTGATAAGCACATGTTCTCAACAAAATATTTTGGACAGAATAATCGTTTTATTTTTACAACTTTCATACAGTTATCAACATACGTTCAATGTGTACCACATGTACCTAACCATAATGTCAAATGCATATGAAAAGTATGCATCGACGTTTTTTTTTTTTATTCTGTTCAACTGATTGGGCTCATTACCAGCTAAGTGCACCATTTGTGACTAAACTAAAGACTATACATGCGTTTGTACGGAACACTGAGTTACTTTGGTGATGAACTAACTGTAACGGATTTGCCGAGGACTTGAGACGAGGATTATTCGTAGTAGTCACTGTTAGTACAAGGTAATCACGTGGGAGTTCTATGTGTAGCGTGATACTAACACACAATGGATGCACTCGGTGGGAGCTTTACTGTACAGGAATTTCATACATTTTTTATGAATATCCATGCTCATTAGCATAAATGATACTACACTCAGGGAAACACTGTTTTATGAATATCCATACTCATTAGCATCATTCATACTACAGATAGGATTACGATCGGGAGGCGCTATAATGTACAGGAATGTTAGACATTTGTTATGAATATCCATGCTCATTAGCATAAATGATGATACAACCAGGGATCCACTCTGTGTAGCCATATTTTACAGGAATTGAGACATTTTGAATTCAGACATTTCAAACATAATGAATACCCGTGCACATTAACATAAATGATACTACAGAAGGGATGCACTCGGTGGGAGTAATACTGTACAGAAATACAAATATTTATGATGAATATTCATTCGTATTTGCATAAAGGAATGTGCATGTCACTTAATCGGATGAATTGGCTAGCCTGCTAAGGGGAAAGTTTGATCAGTGCTAACGAGTGACTCGTATACCCCAAACATATCAAGCTTTCTGCAGTAAGTCATTTGCTTACATGGTTTTATGGTCTCTAACATTACAAATCCTCGAATCGAATTCTCGTACAATTCTTCTACCACCCCGCGTATTCAGGAATTGTCCATAATTTACTCTGTGTAATTTAAGCCTAAAAATAGTCAAAGATTAAATTACACATTCAGTAGGAGAGAATGCTGACAACAAAAAAACCTCACCGAGTAAACGACCTAACTTTACGTTCAAGTGTTTCTTCCGCTTAATTTTATTTTGCATACTTGCAATGAGTCGATCAGTACAAAAAAACATATTCTGGGAGATATTTCTTGAAGTTCAAATAAGTTCTCATGAACCTTTGAGTGGTCCCTGGTTAATTTTTTAATGAACCTAATTATGCAGAAGGTGATTGGGGAGATAAGTTTGCCCGTGTTGATGCAAATTAACACATCACCGAGAAATTTTTTATAACGTTGGCTGCAGACGAGATATTTCGCAGAAGCAGCACAATGTGCTGTGTAATTATTACGGTATATATTCGAGAAGAGAGAGTCACGAAGGCATTTAACTATCGTCACACTGTCGCCTTATGTGAATTTTTTTTATTCACTGTGGGCAGAAAAAAAAAACACCAAAGTGATAGCTCTATTATTTTCTTCTGCAGCTTCATTATTTCTCTTTGGAAAGTACATAAGAGATGTTGATTTATTTCGTAAAGAAATGCAGAAAGAAGAGAGACAGATCGCGCAAAAGCTGTCTTTTTTTAAAGCCAAAAGACTGATTTTTGCATGCATCGAGACGTAAAGTCATCTCCTTGGGTAAATTAGCATTTTTTAATACTGACGTAACCGTGTTTATTTTCATGTTTTTTTTAAAGGTTCAATGCAGATATAATTGGCAGCATATAAAAATGTGTAAAAGTAAGTTGGCCTGACGTTTCGATCCTAGCAGTATCTTCTTCGGAGCTAAATGACAAGTAACAGAAACAGAAGGGACAAAAACACACACAGAATACAGACAGGTTAATGAGCATGGTGAACACAATGCTCCTAGTGAACACAAAGTGCCTTGCCCAAGGACACAACGTAACGAATCTGGCCAGGACTCGAACCTGCCGCAAACATTAGATCACAAGTCCACTGCCTTGACCACAACGCTCTCCCACACGACACTGGAAGTAGCTGTCCGTGGCAAAAAAATGGTGCGATTTGCTGCTAATTATTTCTTGTCCGATTTTTTTTTAACCTGTTAAGAAAGTATTGAATTTGATATGCATCGAAATTCTTATGAGCAAAATAAAATTTTCAAGATTTTAGATACCGAATGTAAATTATAATCCCATTAACTTGCTATGTATTTTTACGATAAAGTTAATATTTACGTGACGCAATACATAACTTAGGAAACACAACTCTATGATAGATCTTTTTGGTAATATCGTCATATGGATTTGGGAAGAAGGAGGAAGGGATTAGAAAGTTAAATGGTTAATCACAATATTACTGATAATGTAATCCCTTCGTTTTCAACGTTTATGTTTTGTCATTATTAGAATGGACAACTAACAAAAATTATGATCAATGACGTCAGAATTTAGAATACATGTATATGTAAAATAACTTTCCGTATTTTTTTTATGTACACTGACAGTAAATATATGATAGCAACATGAACGAACTTTGAATGTAGGCGAGAACTGTCAAATTTTTATGTTTTTGCACGGATATTTTGAAATAACAGAAGAAAAATAATAAAATGTGGGGAAATATAAAATAAAATAAATCATGTTATTCACTTTCATAAAGAACCCGGTAAGGTACAAAATTATGGAATTAAAATGGTATAGTTAATTGCAAGGAAACCTGCAAGAGAAAGTTTAAAAATTGTAAGTAAGAATGGCTTAAAAAAAGTTAAGTTTTAGTCAAATGTTTCTAGCTAGCGTTCACACTTTCCTTCAGTTTCCCCCTTTATTCCTTAGCTTCGCTATCAGACTAAGCGAAACTTGAATATTGGTTTCCAGCTGACTGAATGAAGCATTTTCCCGTAAAGACTAATTTTGCTAATTCAATTTTCCACGTCCTAATAAAACGCCTGGACGATACAAGTTGTCAATCAAAATTTTTTCTACGCCACGTTAAAATAAAGATTGCAGTAAAGTTATTCTTAAAGATTTTTTTATTGTTTAGAAACCTTTCGGCAGAAATTTATACATCGGCAAGCCCCAAAACAGAAGGGGAAATAGATAACTTTATAGGTGACAATATGTCCTCTCTTTGAAAAAATTATGAAATTTAATCGCAAACCTTAGTCATGTGCAAGTAAGAAAATATACTTTAAAATTGGACAGAAAAAAATGTGGGATTTTTACAATCATGTTATATTCAGCAAAGTGCTGCATTACCATGACAACCAATAAAGAAAGAGAGATTTAGATAACGTTCAGACAAAATACAAAGTTTGATGGTAAAGTACCCTGACAATTAAATGACTTCCGTCAGTAAGGTAGTCTAAATATAGCAAATCCTCTGGAAAGTAAGTGTTGTGTGGTTTAGGAGGGAGTTTCGTGTACCCACAATAAGACCTCAATGAAATAGTGCGTTTATTAGGTGGGGATATGAATCTACGAAAATATTGCAATTGGAATTAAGAGAAGGGAAAAACTTTACACCCTCTCCTTCCCCCTCCCTTCCCCTGCCTAAAAGAGCAAAACAAAAATGACTTCGTGTCTTAAATAAACAGCTGCATAGCCAACTAAATTAACACTAAGACGTTGCTTCGTCTAAAAAACACAGCACCTATGTACGCTCTTTCAAATTGTTCCTGCTATGGAGACTGTAAGAGATTGGTGAGCCCTTGCTAATTATATTTATCATGTATACCATTTCGGCGACAGCATCAATAATCAATGCGATAAGTATCGTCATGGGGTTTCCCTATCGAGGTTAGGTTGTTTGGTTTGTATATATATATTATATTCTCTAATTTAATTGAATGTACACCACTGCATCACGACTGCTCAATGCAGTCACGATCTACGGTTGTCAAATTCATCATATATATATATATATATATATATATATATATATATATATATATATATATGTATATATATATATATATATATATATATATATTTATATATATATATATCTATATATCTATATATCTATATATATATATGTATATATATATATATATATACATATATATATAAATATAATACGTATATATATATATATATATATATAATACGTATAAGCGAGAAGCGACAAGGCATAATAAGCACAACTAGTCCCATATGAATTGATTGTGGTGCTAAAAACACAAAGTTAAGTTCTTAAAGCAGCGTTTCATTTCTGAAATAGCGTGCGTTCGCCACTTCACACTAAATTCATTCGCGAATATAACAATGGAGGTAAAACAGACCCCCATGATATAACTAATGTAATACAAGGTTTCGACAAAGTTACTTTTGTGTTCTTAACATGACGTAAAATGATAGCCTTGGCTTAGTGTCAACACTGGTAACACCCTGAAAATTTGGAAATAAAAAAAATATATTAACGGTTACAGATCCTAGTGGTATTATGACATCACAGAGTTAAAAAAATATTTATGCCATAAAAGACTGCATCTGTTGGGGAGGAGGGGTGTGAGGAGGGGTGGGGTAATTACACGTAATTCACCCGTAATCTAAGAAAGAGATTCATACCCCATTATAATTCATGTATCACAAATTACCTGCAAATATTGAAGTTTATGCCACAAAGACATTTCTCACCCGATCAATTTGACCAAAAACTAAATTATGCGTAAAGGCCAATGAAACAGTAAAATCAGTATCATCAAATGATTCACTATATATACATTGCTTTAATCTTTAATGATATCTTTCTGCTTCATCTTGCTGTTTGTCTATTGGTCTTTTTGTCTCTTC
The DNA here is from genome assembly GCF_037975245.1 of Apostichopus japonicus. Taxonomy (NCBI): domain Eukaryota; kingdom Metazoa; phylum Echinodermata; class Holothuroidea; order Aspidochirotida; family Stichopodidae; genus Apostichopus; species Apostichopus japonicus. Next base: position 3,970,370 of record NC_092583.1, read on the forward strand.
TTTCGGATGAAACCCTCACACCAAGGGAGTTAATACTTCCAATAAACTAAGATAACAAACTCAATAAATATAACCTTGACTTGGATAACTTAAGGGACAAAACGTGACGTTTCCCCAAGTTTATTAATCAATAACGACTTTCCAAGATATGATTTTGCCGATAAAGATGACTTTTCTTTCTGTCAAATTTAGAGAAAAAGATAGAATAAAACAAAGCAGACGTTAGATGAAACAAAATAATTAGAAAAATATGGGGAAAATATTACATAAGGAAGAAATTGCGATGAATTGAAATTTTGTGATATTATTATTGTTTGACTGTTTGAGAGAAGTTGAACAGTAATCTTCAAAATGGTAAAACATTTTTTTTTATGATAATCGCGATTTAAAAATGAAAGACCAAAAAGTTTAAGTTAATTTAGTAGCAACTGATAAGACATGAAAGTATATTGTAAACCAATGCAAAAGGTCAATTTGCCGGGTTGATATATACTTTTACTACAAAATTTCAAAGTTGGAAAAACTTGGTAGTTTATTTTCAAATTTCTGCAAGCACAAAAAATAATGATTAATTTAGATAACGCTCATTATGTGTCGTGAAGATTATTATAATTAATTATTACATGATGGTATCTTATTTAAAAAGCTCACCAATTTTGTTCACAAAGTAAATATGCGTCCTTTATTTATAAATACAATGTTGTATATTTGAAGATATGATTCTTGCTGTGCAGTATGAAGACTAACACAAAATTAACATAATTACGATAATATTTATACTTTTTGTTCATAAATCAACAGATTTTTTAGGTAATACATATGACAATACAATGCAGCCCAGACGCTTAGTATTGCAAAGCTCATTTTCAGAGAAAGACCAACTAAATTGACGAACCCTGAATTAGGATTCACTAGGACACATATCACAAATAGGCCTATAAGTTAAGTTATTCGAGCATTATGTATAGGCCACAAATTTGTCGAAGATGAATATTTGATAGAATTATAGATAATTTGGAATTAGAATTGAAGTAACAAACACTATAGGATAGCTATGAATCTGATCTGATCAATATGAAAATCATATGCTCAACAATACTATATAAATAGTCATATATATATATATATATATATATATATATATATATATATATATATATATATATATATATCGTATCGTTGTTTCAAACTATGGCTAGCAAAACACTTATACGTCTGTAACCAGTTGCGTCACTAGACTGGGTCCCGGAGGGCGGGGGGGCGTGGGGCGGTTTCAAGGCCGAAAATGTATGACTAGCAAACGGCTGAAGATACGGTTTACAATCAAAAGATTTTATTTGTTTTCTTATGTTCTTAATACTGTTCAGCTCAGAACAGGTGTAAAAGTTCTCTCCCGATACCCACCAAAATGGGAATTCGAGTGAAACCCTGTGAAAATATTCTTTAAAACTGTTTTCTCTTTTTGTAATAATTATTAAAAGATGATTGATGGTCTTGTATAAGATGCTTGGATGACATTTAAAAACGCACCTTACATCTCCCCAGATAATTAGCAACCTTTTGTTTTTTCTTCATTGAACCTGTTTTTTTTTTCTCGCTTTTTTCTTCTCTTTTCGATGCGAATTTATCCATGAAGTCTCAGAACTAGGGCGGTTCATAGAATACATTAGGGTGTCGTTTGCAATATAAAGCATTCGGGGATGATTTATGATGAGGCCCGGGGTTGTTATACGCCTCTCCCCACCCCCCTCCCCTCCCTTTTTTAACATGCAGCAGAGGCCAATTCAATAGATACATTTGAATTTGAAAAATAGACTAGTGAACCTCGTTTGAGAATACTACAGATTTTATAAAATTCATTAAAAAACAGCACATTCAAGTCAGATTGCTGCCTTTAGCCCACGTTTTGTTTTTGTACCTACAGTATGAGAAGGAGCCAGAGCGGTCTACACCAGCAGATCCCGGGTCAATTGTGTGTGTGTGGGAGGGGGGGGGGGCGGGGGGTGCGGAGTCAGTTAGGGGGACCAGAGAAATATGGGACGAAGAATAATGTAATCTCAGTTTCATAATATAGGAAATGAAGGAAATATGAACGGCTTTGAATAAGTCCACGGGCCGATCTGGACCTGCTACCAAGTATTATTGGTAAGTGCTGAGATTAACTTTCACTTAATGAAGGGTAATGGGTGCATAATTAATGAATTTTTCTTCGATTCTCCACACTTTGCCCAGGTGTTTATTTTGGTGGTTCTATCTCCTTTATAATAAGCAGTGTTACATACATGCATGTATATTAAAGTAACAAAATTGGAGAACTTTTCTACATTAAAATCTTTCACTACCGATATTTGAAATGAAAGTTTAAATAAATAATCTACCGGACTAACATTTGGGAGTGTGATTTTAATATCGAACAGCGTTGATAAAAATGATTACAAATGAACTCTAATAACAGTGATAACTTTAAGTAAATACACAATTAAAATCATTGGATTACGAGATAACGATATCGATACTATTCGATTCTACTCGATACTACTTTATACTACTCGATCCTACTCGATACTACTCGATACTACTTTATACTACTCGATACTAATATCGATACTACTCGATACTACTCGATACGATACTACTTTGATACTACTCGATACTACTTGATACTACTCGATACTACTATCGATAGTACTCGATACTACTCGATACTACTTTATACTACTTTATACTACTCGATACTACTATCGATAGTACTCGATACCATACTATTTCTATACTACTCGATACGATACTATTTCGATACTACTCGATACTACTCGATCCTACTCGATACTACTCGATACTACGCGATACTACTACTCGATACTACTCGACTGCGATCTCGACCAGATTCTATATAGCGGCATATGTAGGATTGAATACAAAACGGAAATAGAATGTTTAAAATGAAGTTCCATATTTGATTTGCCTCTGCAAGAGATCACACGTGTAGCCCTACACATAAATCATATCTCAAGCTATATCGTTCCATCCAATTTACGTCTAGCGTAACAACGATGTTAGACCCTAAAGTAAATCTTAATATCAAGCCTGTCTCCGATGAGATTTTTATTACGGTTTTTTGTCTTTGAAGTTTGATTTTGCTGGCAAGATTCGGTGTGACAGTCCTTTTATGATATTGCTCTCTCTAAATTACCTCTTCCTCTTGATTTAGAAATATCTCCGATCTCTGTTGTCGAATTTGCTAACTCATGTCCAATTTCTCCTATGAGACATTCGAATGCACGTTAGCCAACGAGAATTAAAGATTGGTACGATGGAGATAAACAAGACGGACAACCTCCCCTGCCCACCCTCCCCCTTACCCCTTGGTGTTTATGATGACCTCGTACGTCACCGTACCATGCACAGGTGTCTATGAATCTGATCCCATGCGTACATGTAAAACACGTTGCGGGATCTGCATAGTGCTTGTGCTTACTCGACGGTCGATATGAAGGATGGTTCTATAGACGTCGTACAACATTAGCCGTACCATGCACTGGTGTCTATGCAGCTCAACGCTCTGTCATACATGTAAAGTTTTGCAATAAGAATTTGCATATAGTGATTGAGTTAACTCTGACGTCATTATTGATGGTTCTATAGTATTGACATGCGTCATTTAGCCGTAAGATGCAAAGGTGTTGAGAAAATCTTACACGCATATGCCACGCATGTAAACTCTAGAATATGATCTGCGTAGCGATTACGTGTATTCGAATGTATTGAAAGGTGGTGCGACGTGAGTCATTAGTCGTACCATACACAGGTGTCTATATGAAGCTTAAACAATACCATACATGTGAATTATGTAGTGGGTTCTGTATAACTCGTGGGGGCTTACCCTAACGTTATGAATGGTGGATACAGTTTACGTCGTGGGGGGTTACGCTTACGTTATGTATGGTAGTTACAGTTAACGTCGTGGGGGCTTACCCTCACGTTATGAATGGTGGTTACAATTAACGTCGTGGGGGCTTACCCTAACGTTATGAATGGTGGTTTCAGTTAACGTCGTTGGGGCTTACCCTAACGTTATGAATGGTGGATACAGTTAACGTCGTGGGGGCTTAACCTAACGTTATGAATGGTGGTTTCAGTGAACGTCGTGGGGGCTTACGCTAACGTTATGAATGGTGGTTTCAGTTAACGTCGTGGATCATGAAATGTGGATCATGAAAGGAATAATTACAAATTGTTTATTATTATAGTTTCTAGAGTTTTTAAGATGGATTTGACTCGATGAGAAGAAAATTTAGTTGATCCAAGAAATAAACAAGACAGCTTTTGAAAACAGTCTATAGGCCTATGTCACATGTAATGATTAGAAAACTGATTTAGAGGAATGAAGTGAATGCCAATCTAATCACTCAATCTGATGTTAAAAAAATGAGGTTTCTAGTAATCAATAGTTTCATAACTAACGGCTTCGGCTGACTTCCTTTTCAAAAGATCTGTGAAAATCGCCGAGAAATTGCTTTAAAATTATACTATAACAAAGAATGAGCACCCCCCCCCCCCACCACCTCAACAAAAGAGAAAGTGTAATGAAGTGATTTAATTGTCAATGTCGCGTATCTTAATTAGAAGGTTACTTAAAATGTCAAACGACTTTGCTTGTTTATCCGTCACTATGACAACAAAAGGAATCATTTCTTTTTAATGGAGAAATCTCAAACGTGTCATAAATTTACCATAGACTTCTTGTCAACCTTAATCATTTAAATCATATAATTTCACCATTTCTTTTTTTGAAAAAGATATCTTGTTTAAAGATTTCATTCTTATGTCTTGTTTTCAATTTGAACCTTTTTTTCTTCGTTTTTTTTTTTTTTTTGCCAACATCATTTTTAAAACTGGCATTTCGTATCCGACAAAAAGTTTGTTGTAGGTCTGCTTGTGAATGTGTGTGATTTTATTGTCAGTGTGGTGGACGTTATACACTATAAATTGTCACTTCTTTTCCATGGTCGAACACAAATACAGTAAATGAATTGTCTTTACATTGTTTAATTCACATCAATTGTTTACTTGTTCCATATAAACAATGGTACGGCGACAGCGCATGCGCATAACACCAGTACCATTCGTTTATCACTCAATTATATCTATTAAATTGGTTAGTGTACGAAATTAAACCTTTATATGAGTACTTCTTTTAGCTCTTGAAATTATCGGATAGAAATTTTAAGTATTGAGTATATATATATATATATACATATATACATATTTATATATATATATAATATATATATATATCTATATAAGTATTTATATATGAGTATATATATATATATATATACATACATATACATATATATATATATACATACATACATATATGTAAGTGTGTGTTTGTGTGTAAGTGTGTAAGTGTGTGCCTCTAGGTTCCTTCCAAAATGATCGATATCATTCAATCTATTTGTTGTAAATAAATTTTATTGAGCAACAAGTTAGTGTTTCATTCGACTGAAAACAACTTTCTTTCTTTCTTATTTACCTTTCTTTCTCCTCCTAGGATCTTCATCATACATTGTTTATTTTAAAGTATCGGTACTAGAAAGAATAGAGGGCCTTAAGACCCCCCTCCTATCTCAAAGATCTAAAGTTCAAGCGTGTCAAAATGATCTTATCTGCGTGGTTTTACAACAACACGAGATGTCCTTTTCAACAGAAATCAGAAAAGAAGAAGAAGAAACTGCTCTAGAAAATGACGGCACAGAGGGACACAAAATGAAGAAGAAGAAGAAGGCTTCCTCTAAATTCTTTAGATTGCTCCAATTTTTACGCTTTTTCGCCTTCGATTAGCGCAGATTGACGTGAGGTAACAGAAGCGTTTACATTTTGGTTCATGAGCGAGTTATAGATTTATCGCTAAGCGCTGCTAGTTTTATTCTCTCCCTTGTAGAAAAATAATTACCTTCAACAGTGCATTCACGCGGACAGCAGAGAATGACAGAGCGAAAAAGGAAAAAGGAAGTGATGTAACGGATATTGGATCAGAGCTCTCCACTCCCCCACCCTCCCCTCCACCCCCCCCCCCGTTGACTTTCTTCTCACTACAATAAATGACTTTGACTTTGCTTGGTTCTAACAAAGTCACCTAACCTTTCTGGGTCAACTTTAAGATAGCAATTTAACGTAGGGTTAAACAAATGAACTTGTTTTTACGTTTAACTCGATTATTTGTTTAGTTAAAGAACAATCAAAACAATCAAGGAAACAAAAGAAAATGTCACATTTTCCGTGTCTAATTCGTGGGTCAGGCTTATCTATTGACGAGATTGGACAATAAGATATACTTAAAAGTTGATGTCGTAACTATCAATAAAATCTGCTTTTCAAACGAATTACCTCCAAATTGCAACTTTTTTTTTTTGCTTGTCACGGTAGAACACCTAGTCCTCCGATCGATTCGAACACTTACTAAACATGTCAAGTGGAGATTTGATTTAATCACTTGACACAATTACGGAGGCCTTTAAGGTTCTTATAAATCTTTCTTTTCGTTAGCCAGGAGCAGTGTTTCTTATTGTTTGTATAAGTTTACTTCACAAGGGACTATTTTTTTTATGGGGAAGTAGTATGAAATCGGATGCTATCACTGACATGCGCTCTCATTCGTGGATCCACGGGGGCGGGAAGGGAGGGGGACTGAGGGTATACGCCCCCTCAATTTTCTTTCAATCCCACACAAAACATTAAAAGTAGTTTTTTAGCACAACCGTGCTCTAGGACTTTATTTTAACGTCTTATTTTTTTGTGGGGGAGAACCTCCGTCTACAAGGGAGTTCGATTCAAGGACCGCGATGAATTCAATCAAGTTTTTTAATGAAGATATCACAAATTAGGACATGGCTCCTTTGAACCTCCTTTACACTTATGTTCGGTACGAAAAAATCTGTATTATTATCATTATTATTAATGCAAATGTCCATGATAAGTACACAAGCGAATTTCTTTCAGAAAGAAAATTGCTGACACATTTGTCCTCCCCTCACGAATTTTTTATTAATCACTATAGTGTCACCCAATGTGACTATACCTTCATAAAGCATCTAATCACCAAAATTGTAATACAAATTGCTAGTCACGTAAATCCATGTATAGATGGTGCTAACATCGACGTCACATCCAAAAAATGCCCATTATATTAGTTTCAGTCGTTTTCATATCTCATTGCTGCCTCATTTTCTGAAGTTTTTTACAAGTGTCATCTTAATATGTTTTAAGTGTTTATATCTCTCTCTGTCTCTATCGCTCTCTTCCTTGCAAATAGCAAATATCATATAATATTATATATAAGGGAACTGAAGGAAATGTGTATTTGAAACGAATAAGAGAAAAAAAGACGCACGTGTATACCGTAATGTGCATGAATCTAGGCTAATAGCAGACTTTACATATACTGACCGAGGCGGAATTGTGATTGTCTTTAACTGTTAATGGGTAAGTGCATGAGTAACAGCTTATTATGCCGTTTGGGCCTTATGATAGATAAAACAATGGTTATGCTAGATATTTTGTGAAAAGTAATATATATTTATATATATATATATATATATATATATATATATATGTGTGTGTGTGTGTGTTACGTAATTATAGTACGGAAGCATAGCCAGTTGCTTTAAACATAACAAACATTTTTCTTACCTAATTCAATTTCTTTCATTAGGTAAGTCATTAGCCGTATACACAACCTATTCATGTTTCTTTACTATAATATTTCCTGCACGAGCAGTCAAATAGTTAATTATTTACTCAAATATCGAATCTAATTGGTAAATATCTTAGCAACGTATAGCGTTTGTAATGATTTACTAGGCTTTGTAAGAAAAAATCAAACTGTCCGCAACATCACTCATATCGTATAACAGTTTATAAGATAACATGTTTCGGTATGTATGACAGTAAGTTAACGTTTTAAGGATATATGGTTATGGCTAAATTGTGATAAATTAGTATTACGTCACGATCGATGTAATAACTCTAAAAAATGACATAAGTAACATCGATAAATCATTAATATCAAATGTCTGATGAATGCTCTTTTGTTTTAATAAGCTAACTCAAAGTCGTGTTTTGATAATGTGTTGTGTTGTTTGCAATCCACTTATCTCTCATATCACAGCAAAGCAAGACTTTTTGGTTACACAAATCGATTCTAAACTTACTATGTGGAATGGAGAAACTATCATTAGCTTACTATCATTAATGCTTACTACAATCATCTCGTGGTACTGGCGTATACAAATATTCTTTCTAGAACTGTAACGTGGACAGGGTTTCTTGTTTTGTGATAATGAATATTACAAAAAAGCCTTTCGTTTACCGGTAGTTACGGAATGTCTTCTTGTCATTAGAAATGGTGCAGAGTTAACCGACAAAATGTCAAAACACGAACAAACAGGACATTCTTTCCCTCTCACTCGGCCCCTCCCCCTCACCCCTCCTACCTTCTACTTCCTTCCTCTCTATCTCGCGGCCTTGTCTCTCCTCATCTTCTCCTTCTCCGACCAACCTCGTCTACTTCCATCCTGTAACCTATCACTCCCATTCCAATTCTTCCATCGATTTTTTCCATCCAGATATTTATGTCTCTAGTGATAACACTAAGATGTAAATAAATACTTATTTCAGTTCGAATGGAACAATAATCCTAGGTCACACGTTAGTTGCGAGGCTTCCATAAGACATTGCTTATGATAGTGGCAAAAGCAATAACAAATAATACCAACCTACTTTCAAAGTTTAGTCACATCTCTCGGATATTCTAGTTCGGCATGTTTTTATTCTAGTTTGTTCTAAAAAACAGTTCTAGATTCCAGAAAGAGTACGGGTACTATTCTAATATTTTAGTAAAGATTAAAATCAGCTCTCTTTTCCGTCCGTTGTCGCATGCAAGTTTTCTTGAAAACCAGGTGCATGGAAATGGGAACCTAAAACTGCATGTAAGTAACACTGACCTAATTTATTCTAAGCACTGACACCACATTTAAAGGAATAGTAATGTCTGAGGTTTGATAAGATACGGACCGATATATACATAAAACTCATTGGGTCAGAACTCCCTCTTCATAAATTCATTTCTGCCCGTCCTTCTGCCTTCTTGTTTTTAAATATGACATATCCGAAACGAATCATAAGTGATAGGTTGCGTTATTTTTTAATAAATGACATTACATTTCATTTATGATATCCAATATCCCAGTTGTAGCGAATAAATTGTTAGTATTTTAAGCCTCGACAAAGGAACCGTAACCATCTTTGAAGCCGGGAGTTTGACCAATCAGATTCTTTCATTGTTGTACTATGTAAATTGAGATTATTTCTTTAACGCTCCGGACATGCGAAGCAGAAGTTTGTCATGTAAGCTTTACAACAACAACAAAATATATCAACTAATCGTTGCAATATCACCTTTGTTGACGAACGTGGTTCACGAAAACATTGAAAATATTGACATAAGGTTATATTATTCTCTTCCATTGTTTTGGAACTTTGCGTTGTAAACACAAATGTATACAATATTATGAAATTGTTTTCATCGTTAAAATTAAGACAATTATGTGTTACATTATAGAAATTGCACAGGTTTCTTATTGCAATGCATATTTTTATAACATGTTTTGTTTCATATGAAAAAAATGTAAATACGAAAACGATCCATACAAATAAAACGGAAGTAAAGATTGAGTTTCATGAAAGTAAATAATTACACAACATACATACACAGTTTTACAATAAACAATTGCATTATCGTCGTATATGGAACACATTGGCGCAATCGACTGTTTTACTGGGGCGTTCGATACACCTTTCGCTCAATGGCATGTAGTCTTAAGAAAATTAAGTATAGACATGATGATTATTGTATTTCACAGATTGGCAGTTACTGAGTCAAAGCTAGTTTCCAGAAACGTACTTCTTGAAAAACGTAATATGATTGACGGGAAGCATACTGTTACAAAATGTGAATCATTGTAGGTGTCATCCGAAAAATTTAGTATCGAAACTTAGACATGAAAAAGATTGTTGGATTGTAAACGTGATGGAAGCTTGTCCTCTACTTCCACTTCTCAAAAATTTTCTCCACTCACGTAGGATGTTAAAACAGTTTCCAAAAGCCTAAGGCATATCAAAAACATTTGATGATGAAATTATTTAAATGTACTCACACTTTTTTATTATTATTATGAACACCTTGCTTTCCACACGCACGTCCCCACAAAAACTATGAACAACGGTGACGACTTGACAAACCCTTTTGGCTAAGATCATTTTGTAGTATCTGTTCCCTTTTTCCCAAAGAAATCATTATACGCACTTGACGTAACACAATATATCATGATAGCACGGTTACAGTCTAGATGTAAGGAGACTAAGGTAGAGAGTGGATCAGTCAATTTGTTTGGTTTTCGTACCCAGTGTGCTCTATCTTGGGAGGTGACTTTTCATAAAGACCATCATAGTACCCAATATTGGATTGTATAACAAATTTAGAGGAGAAGTTTGCAGAAGGTACTATCAGCAGGATCCCCCAATGCTGGCATGTTATTTACGGTTATACCACCCTTGACACCATAGTATGATATTTTTATCGTAAAATTTTGAAGACATAAATATTTCTAGATGGTTAACTTTAAGTCAATCGTTAGCCTGTAAATAACACCGGCTTATTTCTATCCCCGAGAGGAAGGAAATTGTTTCTTTTGAAACATATCCCCGTCAGTTTACTGTTATTCAGATGGCAATGTTTTGGATAGTTCCAAGCACTTTAATTGATAAATGGTCACCTTTGTTTGTACGTTAACTTCTCCCGTTCTATGCTCTGCCTTCAGAGTAGTTGTAGTTTATAGCCCTAAGATTTATGCCGTGTGACCTACAATCTTATCTTATCTGCAAGGCAAATCGATTCGGCAAAGTTGTTTGCGCAGATCAGATTTCGGAAAACGCTTTCAAGTTCGGTAAAATGTGTAATTCTTTATACACGTGAGAGAAATATTTATTAAACAACCCAGCATCCTCCAATTACAGTAAAAGGGGGAAGAACAAAGTTCCAAACGCAAATCTTTTATAGCGGAATGGAATTAACATTGACGATCTGGCAACTTTTTCGGCTGTGCTGGAGACGAGTGACTTCTATTTGCAAATATGATCTTTTAAATGTTCACTAAATCTTGTCATTTGGTAAAAGGCTTTCTTATTGTGGAAAAATAATAATTATCTACATCATTAAAAAGCTAAAACTCTAGTCCAGAAGTCTTATTCACAAGTGTTTACTATGTTGCAAAAGTTACTGTAAGACTTTCATTGACTGGTCTATTGGACGTTAAAGACAAATAGGTGTAGGTTCAATATTACAGTGATATGTGTATGGTAGGCTAGCACTACATCAGATAGACGATCTAATATCGTAATTTTATTTCATAATTCATACCCATGGCTTTCATTTCTACATACTATTTTATGTCTACAATGAAGAATCTGTATCAACTTTTATCAAAAGTAGGCCTTATCATGGATTTTGTGTCTTCTTCCTCGTAATAGAAATCTAATCATATAGGCACCATGAGCTCAAATGAGCCGTGTCTTAGCGTGTTTTGTAGAGGGTATATGGAGGGAAGGAGGTTCGCCATCTTACGTTGAGAGAAATATTATGTATTTGAAATTATGGGCAAAGCGGAGAGGATTCTGACACAGAATATACGAAATGATAATCAAAAGAATAAGGAAACATTTTTGATCATTCAAATAGACCTGTATAAATGTGCGCACCCATCTTCCACATAAGGACCACATTTGGATCAAGGTATTGCTTTGCTATATGGTGTCGTAATCGAATACACTTGCTTGGGTTCAGCGTACAGCTGATATATAACTAACGAAAGGTCAGTTCTAAACTTTCAAAAAGAGAAAGAAAGAAATCCAGACGTGTTTCAACGAATCAGGGTTCTAAGAAATGCTACGCTGCGCTATATTAAATCTTGATTAATGTAATGGGGAAAGATTTTGTGATTATTTTTTACTTCCTAATGCTCTTAATTTCTTTATTGCAATGCCTGTTAAACCAAAATATGCCCTTAAGTCACCTTTACGCCTACAAAATATCCGTGTGAGGTAGCGTAATTGGAACACACGGTCCAGGTGTATTAAAATGTTCCTGTCTTAATTGTAAGGCATTTCAGACATTTGTGTTTTATTCCCTTCATCTCTTCTTTCCCCTCTTAGGGAATGAAATTTCGGCGTCATGGAATAAAAAATGTCATTGACTGCAACCAAACAGACAAGAGGATTGCAATTTTCCGCTTCATTGAGCATTCTTCCTGCCTCTTTTTAATCAATTGAAAAGGTGGGCCAAAATAAATTTCTGGCCGTTTCTGATTACGAGGCAACTGATACATTATCTGCTTTGCGTTGCAAAGATGATTGTTTTCCAGTCTATCGAACAACCTTTTCTTTGATTAATTCAATCTTTTGGGGATGATCAACTTTTAAATGAAAGTCAATTTGTGCATACTATTTAAATACGTAGACTTGTGAATACATCTATACGTATTTAATTTAAAAAAATAAACACATACCTTCACACGCTGTGAAGCTTTCACTCTTTGATACAAAAATAATCATATTTAAAAAATATTGAAAGAATTTATTGAAGTCTACGTTAACTGACAACTTGCAATGTGACTATATAGCTAAATGGCTGGGATGATACATATCGTATGTTCGTATCGAAAACATTATACGTTGCAGTTGCCCTGTTATAGTGTACGCCACGTTGTTTACACTAACGATAAAACCTTTCTTACCTTTACACCAGGGGTTCCCTAACTGGGGTGCATGAACCCCAGGGGGTGCGTGAGTCCATCCCAGTGGTTTCGTGAGACGTTTCTGAAAGTCAAAACTAGAGTACTTTTTGTTGAACTAAAATCTGATATATCATATAATTTAGTAATGTACAAAAGTCGTACCTATCGAAAAACTCTACAATATTACACTATGAACTTGTTCTTTTACGAAGCACTGTTATATGTATTATAGTATAATAATGACTCAGATCGTGTCTCGAAAAGTAATTAGGGGTTCGTGGACAACTCTGATATCCACAGGGGGTTTGTTCGTGGGGATGAAGTTAGGTAAACCCTGCTTTACACCACATGAGAACAAATTTTCTTTCTATACAGTCGGTGTATCATCATGTATTGTTACAATCTGTTGTCGGAACCATACTCGTCTGAAAATGTAATCTGTTAAGATGCTTTAGTCTTTCAACTTCTCACAATGGGAAACATGTATAATGAAAACATCATTTAACATTAAATTAGTGTGAGACAAACTTTTTTATATTGACGTAAACGGTAAATTACTTCCGATAACAATTAAAGTTCTATAACTGCGTAAACATTTGAGGTAGTTGTAGGGGAAATCCAATTATGTGTAAGTGTTACATTACCTCGGTGAAAATTAATTGTAACTTATATAAAGTAATACGCAGCGTTTTACTAGAAATGGCGTGTTTTATGACAACTTGCATTGACAACTTTTAGCTGTTATCAAGAGGAATTGTTATGGTCCAGCAATGATAGCAAGCTAACGGTTCGAGCTTAGAGACTATTTTATACTCCCATGAGAGCGCGCTTAATTCTAACAAGTGTGTTGAACGAAACGATTCGTCTTGAGGTGCTATACAGGTCTAAAATTCGGTGTTTAGGGTTACGTATAAAGGGTCTTATACACTGTACACTGATATTCTACACAGACATTTACTTTCATGTGACGAATGTGACGTTCATGTGACGTACTTTCGTGACGAATAAACAGTAATTCTTAGTCACGGTATTGCACTGTATACGACGTACATGTATAGGTCTTATCGCATAGCTTGCCTATCGTGATGTGGATGCTAGCATATTATATATTTTCACTTCATGGAATTACACGAATGTACTGTGGTTCCTAGAAACTAAATGTGATTCATGCGGACTGAACATCCACAAATATATACCGAGTTTGTGAGAATTATCAGTGAGAGAAATCATGGCTAATACGTTTTGAAGATATTACAAATGCATAATAGGCCATACAACTGTGGGTGTAGAGATCACGGTGTTCTGCTAATACAGGCTTTTCAATGTAAATTTCCATACAGTATGTTGTATATTATATGCAACAGTTGCCCTGACATAGTACTACACGCATTCTACAATTTTTACTATTTTTAGTATGCACCGTTGTAGAGTGTGACATCATTGGACGATTGGACGAAATCATCTATGACCTTTGAACGAACACAAACACAGTTAACCTAGTTTTATTCTAACGGTCTCTACAGACGGTATATTATTTGTACGCTACTTCAACTATGGTCATCTCGAGTTATCACCGTACTCTCTCACTGTGTGTCCCTAAAATAGCCTGTACTCATCTCAGAACCACTGTGAAGTATTATTATCATGCCGGTCATACTCAATTAATTTAATATTAATGCCTGGTACTCTGACCATATAGAAGAAATTGGGTTATCTTAACTGCGTCCGGTCATTCTAATTTCTCTCTTTTTTTAAATTGGTTCCGTACGGAGTCTATTTAATTACACTTCCGAGTGCAATCTACTCTAACCCGACGGATTCCTTAAATAAACATCCAGAACTCTACTACCATATAGATCTACTACCATGAAACCGTTTCATCCGGTTATGAAGGAAAAGAAGAAGAAAAAACAAAATGGTCATGACGGCTTTCCTAAGTTAATCGCTTAAAAATCCAAATTTTTGGTGGCTCTCTCTTACTCCAACTGATAGTCGACGATATCTCGCTGAAAGGGGAAAGCGACTTTAGTTAACGTTAAGAGCTGGACCTGTGTTTTTGTAAGATGTGATTGCGATCACCAAACTGTGTATTGTTTTCTTGCTATTTCATTTAATCATACCGATTGATTAAAGCAAAGTCACACAATGTGATTTGGTTTTGATTTATTGTGCCTTCTTATCTGATGTAAAGATTTCTATCCAAAATTCTAATTTGTGTCTCGATGCCTATTTGTCTGATCCGAGTTCAACTTTGCTTGTTTACATCAAGAAAATTTAAATATAGCGTAAAGTAGTATATTTTATACAAAATTTAAGAGCACACAATCAACAACACTTATCAAAACCATGTTGAACGTGTAATAACTTCTGTAATTTATACTCTATGGAAATCATGTATCAAAATTGCTTTTACACTACAAAATTGCGAATTTCAAAATGGCGGACGATTGCATTATTTCTTAATTATGACTTTGAAGTACGTCATTTTTGGTGAAATGATCACCTGTGGACGTTGAGAACCTGTATGTACATCTAATATTCTTATAGGATTTAGTTAACGCCTTCCCACAATGCATCGTATTTTTGGACTATGGTTCAACGAGGAACATTCATATGGAATCTTTTTTTTTTACTTCAGCGCGCAGCTAGCCCGTTGGGAAAACGTCAAGACACGTTTTGAGTATGAAACGACATGCCTGATATGAGGATAGTTGCACTTTGGCATTTTCCTTGTATACGATTGCGAATTCTACGACTACAGTCCCTCAGACTAACACAGTGTTGCTTTTAGTTTGATAAAAAAAAAATTAAAAAAATAAAAACATGCATGGTCACTCTCATCGTTGTAAAGTAGACCTATAGGCTATATAGGAGGTAGAAACACTTTAAAATTTCATGCTCGAAGGTAAGTTTTTGTTTGTCTCTTAGTCAAATGAACCGAACACATTAATGTCGATGTTTTCATGATACGACAACAGGAAACCCTTTCCTTCTCTCTCTTTCTCTTTCTTTCCTATATTTTGGTTGTTATTCTTTGAGATTTAAGACTTATATTACAAATGTAGCAAGATTTGTTTACGATCTTTGATAGTCGCATCAGAATGTTGTATTTTATTGAGCAGTAGTAGATGTCGAATGAAAATGAAGAAGTGATTTGTAATACAAATGGCGTACTAAATGCCTTGTTTTTTATTGCTTTAATTCTTGTTGACGTGGAAAGTCTTAGTGATTACATTTTGAAGGAGTTACACTTTCACAGTTGGGTTAGTGTTTCATGAATCAAATGACACATGAACCTCAATTGCTGTATCAATATATACAGCAATACTGATGTTATTGCAACAAGATAACTGACCTTGGTCATAAACTGCCAAAGGCGTTGTAAATTTAGTTTTTTCTGATACGTGTATGGGCCTCTTGACCGACATTAATGTCCTCTTAGTCTAAAAACGAGCCACTTTAACGATATCACGTTGATGTATAGAAATACTAGTTTAGTGTAACGATCATGGCATGGAGCTCTTGAACAGTAATAGTAAACACATCAAAGTTTCGTAAACCTTTTCCATGTGATGTCGATAAAGATTTAAGATGCTTGTCAATACTCCCAAAAACTCCCAAAACAAGGTATAATTCACATGTACATTAGGTGAAATGTCATTTCAATTATGCAGCATTAGTCGAAATAAAATTTTAAAAATAAACAAATTTAGTTTTCTAAGGTTGCTGATGTTATGGGATTCATGTTAAATGACACTGAATTATGTCTTTGGCAGTCGAAATGTTGATAATTACTAAACTTTCATTACTTTTCACTAGGTCAAAATATATAGGAGGGTGTCTTTCAGGACAAAACAGATTAAACATTAATGAATAACAAGGCACAATAACAAAGCGTATATGTTAACATTAAAGAACTGATCCATTCTTTTTTATAGAAAATGTTAGTTTTGTTAGACTATCAAAAGCAGCTTTATGTGTGGAATACTCGTCAAGCGGATAAAAATGTTTTGTTTCTTACAAACCGTGCAATGTTCTAACATAAATTTCCTGTTTATGTCACATAGCTCTATGAGCATAACAATCGCTCACAATTATATTGATGGTGTTTAACATTCAGGAAAGTTATGTGTATATAAATACACAACTGTAATGCTGGTTTTCTTATAAAGGCAAGCAATACATCAAGTATGGTGTTTCTTTGAGAGTAATGTCAATCTGTATGGATTCATCTACTTGAGATGTACATACGAACTTACGTTTTTATATTAAAGGTTTCCCGGTCTACTGCGTCGGACAACCGTTTCTAAGTCACTTTTCGAGATGGATTTTAATTTTAATTAGATGAGAAGTCTTCTGTATAACATGTTGTCATGCTCTATTCGATTGTATGAATACATGCTCCGGAAGTGCTTATGGATAACAGGCAAACAGGTGCCAAGTTTGGTTGATAGGTGTGGCAAAGGGATTTGCTCCGGGTGGCAGGAGGGTAATAATAGATGGCAAGTACGTGGGATGTAAGGAGAGATTTACTGACTATAACCCTGACAATATTTTGCACCTTGAACGTCAACATATTATCACTCCCCGTCCCCCCCCCCCCCTCCACCTCTTCTCCCCGTCTGGGCATTCCTACAAAAGACCTTTATTCTCAAGGATCCTACCTTTTCTTTTTAACAATTCCGCTGTTCATATGTTCCTGTATGTAAGTATTCTTGTCACTTTTAATTTATACAGCGCGCCATTAAATTAGTTACAATTAATTGATTCCTGTGTACAAGAGTTTATTACTCTTTACGGTAACATTATGTGTTAAAATACATATACAGTGACATTCAAACTAATGTTACTTAAAGAAAGAATTGCAATGTAACATTAAAGGAATATACCGGTGGCGGAAATTGCTTTGATGTAAATGTTCCACTTGATGAAAAAAAATTATCATACAGATATCACTATTTATTATAAGACATGTATTTTAACAATATTTCCTGAATGTATTTAGTAACAGGAGATTATAAAATGACATGTCAATATATTTACTTAAAATGCCAAAACTGCAATAGAAAGGTACTGATAAATTCGAGAGAAACTTGACAAAGGTTTCTCAATGACAAAACAAATAAAAAACATATATCCTTTAAATTTGTGGGACACATTTTGGGGGTTTAATAATTTAAACGAAACATAGGTCACATAATAATAGGAGCAGCAATAGGCAATTGTAAATGCATAGATCTGTTGATGAGTTACAGCGCTCTCTA
The DNA here is from genome assembly GCF_037975245.1 of Apostichopus japonicus. Taxonomy (NCBI): domain Eukaryota; kingdom Metazoa; phylum Echinodermata; class Holothuroidea; order Aspidochirotida; family Stichopodidae; genus Apostichopus; species Apostichopus japonicus. The sequence continues at coordinate 3,988,488 of NC_092583.1, forward strand.
ATTACGTGTAAATATTACACGGACTTGATTGAAGAATTCAACTCAGAAGGCACCTTTAAGTACTACATTTCTGCCCATGATATATCTACACAACGAAGTACAATGACGCAAACTGTAAAATTATGGTATAAGTCAGTTGTATTATATAGTTTAATAGCATAGATGTTAACTATATACATGATCATAATGAAAAATTTAAAAACATATGTATGACCTTTCGATAATATATCAGCAGGTAAAATACTTTAGACAACAGATGTGCCTAATTTGGTTATTTATGGTTCGAAGCAATCCTAGTTCTTAAAGGGCTATGTATCTGCTAATTGCACGGTTTAGATGGGGAAGTACAAGTCAATGTTTTCGGTATTCGTATTACCGTTAGACTCGTCAGTGTGTTATTAATCACCGAAATGGTAAAAGAACAATATAGTAGGAAAGTAAACAGATCGATGTAAATGGAGGTATACGTTACAAGTTTGTAAATATAGGCGTATACAGAGGAGAGGTGATTATTGTGCCTAGACGTGACAACCGAATTTTGCTTGAAAATACAGATCAAATATCTGCTGAATGTATTGCACAATGAAGACACAGCTGTTCGACCTTTTATCGTCGGCTTTTGGAAGACCGAGGGAGAAGGGTTGTTGTGGCCTACATGCGACAAATGTTTCCTGTAACCCTTTTTATATTGAACGCACAATGATTTTGAACTACACAATAACATTACCATGAAACAGAGCAGACATATTTTACTGTCTTGATTTTTCTTATGAAGTTCTTTGAAATGTAAATCATATTATAAATAGGTTTGTAAAAGTTTAGAAAACTGTACAAAATTGTAGCTGATTTCGTTCCTTTATACGACTTTAAGATCTTATGATTAACAATGTAATTAAAATTGGAGTATCGTTTCATATAGTTATGATCGCATGTTAATATAACTTTAGCTCCATTTTCAAAAGAATTACTAGGGAAACAGTCTAATGTTCCATATATGAACTCTATGAAGTAACATAGTGGCCCACTTACCCCACCCCCACCGAACAAAAAGGACCGCTGAGTAACGTAACCATAGTGGCAACAACAAATCCAGTCTTGTGATTTGTATGCATATTAGGTTAGGCTTGTATGTACATATGGTATTAAAGTGTGGTAGGCTTGGATTCTGTGTGTTGAGTTTGTATTGAAGTACAAGTAAAAGAATTTCTGAAAGGGTTTTACATCTCTTTTGTGATAACAGCAAGAAGGTATCAACAATGCCATATTTCGTACACACGTTTATACATGTTACGTGTTAGTTCTCGTTGCAAGCAAGACTAGCATCATGTAGAAATGTAATTTTTATTTCTTTTTTCTTCTTTCTTATAGGCCAAAGATGGGTAAAGCAATTGGTTTAGTATTTGATCCGATTTTCGAATTAGCCAAGGCTGCACTTGAGAATCCACTGCTTAAAGCAAGGGAAGTCAGAATAATACGTGCAAGGTCTAGGTATAGATTCCTCGCTTCAAGAGTGCGTGGAGATTGTATCTCGCTGTCGAAAATAATTTAGAGCGTCCTCAACTATCGTCGAAAGGTTTATATAACATCGTTTCAGGAAACTTTAGTAACGTAAACGAGCCTGTTGAACTTTACGTATAGCCTGTAGGTATACGAGTTCCCCTCCCTGTCAATAAACGTTGAAATGACTTTCAAAAACCATAGAAGAGAGTTTAAGTAGTTAGTATATGGATCAGGAGATTATTTGGCTACTTACAAGAGCTTATCTAATTGCTGTTAAAATTTACCTGTCAAGCTACAAGTTGCAAATTATTAGCTAGGATAAGGTTTGAGCCCCACAAGGCGATTAGGAGGAACTCGCTTAATGGTAATCACTGGTTAAGAAACAAAGTATTTCTTGGTAAACTAGACAGAGAACAGGCTAAAGCCGGGTCATCAAATCTAAAAGTAAGAAAGGTTGAAGCCGAGGTCAAATTTTACAGGTTGACAATATTTTCAGTAAAAGAAAATTGCTTAAAGGTGTCTTTCGCGTACTTTCCTGGGTTAACACGACGAATGAGGTACTAACCGTGCGGTCACTAAATGTATTCTCAAGTATATGGAGAATAATTAAACAGTACCATTTTTTGGTCTTTTTCGCAAATAATATACCATATTCTTTAACTTCAAGTGTATATGGTTGTTTAGGGTTTATCAAATCATTGTTTTACTAACAATATTATCTCCAAATTTAACAAAGACAGAAATATAAACATAATAGTACGACCTGCTATACGTATTATATCAGACCTTCAGTTGCACAACAAGTGGTAATAGTAACAACTTGAACAGTGTTAAGTATGAAATGCTTTACAGTTCCTATCGCTATGTTTATGCTTACATTTTCTGGTAACTAACGTAATTAAATGCCGGGTCTTGTCTTACACAAAAACTGTTATGAACAGAAACACGTTTATCTTTAATTAAGTTTGGTCACTGTGTCAAATCAAAAGAGCGGGCGAGGGGAGGGAGGGGAGGGGAGGGGGAATTAACAATAAAGTTCTTGACACATGACTTGCTACGATAAAATATTACGTAAGTGAATTCATTTAGCGGGCCCGACGTTTCCATGGTAGCAAGGGCTTTCTTATATTTATAAGGCTTCATTATCAAGATTGTTAAAGCTCTCTGCTGGTTTGTATACAGTTAGGGTAAGAACGTAATCGCGCAACGAAATTCTGTAAATTGATTTTTTTAATTTTTTTATTTAATAGATCTGGATATTAATTGGACTTACAGGACAATACATTATCCCTAAATTCCATACAATGTACATGTGTATAATATACGATAAATATATCATAATTAAGTGATAAAAAACAAGAATTGTCTGCACGGTCTGAGGACACGGTGTTACGGTGTGAAGGTACGTTTCCAAGGAATCGTGTTACGGTGTGAAGGTACCGGTACGCTTCCATGGAAACGTGTTACGGTGTAAAGGTATACGTTTCCGTAAAGGACACAATTTCTCACTTTCCTAGTCGTCTGTAAGCCAACGGTACGGATGTATTAAAAAACGTTAAAGTTGCCTGTAGAAGTAACATAGAAATTCCTAACCAATAATTCTTCTCTATCGAGCGTATCATATTGGTCAATGTTTTAAACGGTTGTCTACATCGATTGCTTACACGAAAAAACTCAGTTTGAAGACATTTGGTTATAAAGGGAAACACTTCTTCACACTTTTTTTTCTGTAACCATCTCCTATAGACCCCGCAAAGATACAATTTGCAGGGACAATGTACTTTAAAGGAGTCACTAAATTCCTCAAAATCCTCCCATTCTTTTGCTTTTTTGAGTTGAATTTAAAATATAATCGATTCCCAAATTCCCATAGCAAGATAGCAATGTATTGCATTGTTCAACTAAAGTCATGGCATGTTTTATTTCAAGTTTAGGCCTACCGGTATCGCAGCCAGAACCGCAACGGTTTTTTCTCATTTCCTTTGCTATCTGTATATGGTCAACGATAATGTAAAAACGTGCCTGGGTGACGAAAATCGTCAAACGTTACCATTAGACCTATATCTAGCAAACTGGGTCGGTTGCAATCCTATATTTGAGTTTTTGAGGATTGATAAAACTATAGTGACCAAATGCGGAAAGCTCCTTTAAACATTCGATTACACTTTTCTCGTCATCTATTAGTTAAAGTTGTAACATGGAACTTACTCTTAACGTTACTAGCAGCTAACATATGCAATGCTGCACATGGCAGTGTGCATAAGTTGGGTAAACGTTTCTAAATAATGGTATGTCGAACCATTTAGTTTTAACTGTACATTTCATATGTATAGATAGTTCACCTAGTCATGAACTCAAATCACTTATATAGGCAATTAACGAGAATATATTAAGGTAATAAGCTAATTATACACATAAACACTTATTCTATTAGCCTACATAATCGAGACAACGGCTGACCGTTGACAAAATTCTGAAAAACTTTTTTTTTTGGAAAATTCTTAAGCAAGTTTTGGAAATGAAAAAAAGGAAATTTCCAGATTATGAATCTATTGTTTTAATTAGATCCTGCATGATGGAATCATTTTCATTGAACTTTTCGTTTGCGAGATAGACCTACGTGATATAGATTAACGTGAAAATCAAATTTAGAAAACGTAACGCGATGCTTTCTTGCCACTTTTCGACGAAGCACCGTTTGTAAAGATTTCCGTTATAAGTCCAACATTACGAAAACTAAAAATACAAATAACATGCATGACAGAAGTGAGAAGAAAAAGGAAACTTACTTTATTTGTGCCGGTTGTCCCCAGGTAGATGAAAGATTCCTCTTAAAACCGATCGAGTTCGAGCTTTTTTGGTTTTTATAAACCTCCGTCCTTCAAGTTTTTGGATTGCGCGAATAAAGTCACCTCAAGAATGGTATATAGTTAGTTATGTTCATAACAGAAAAAATAGGCAAAAATTGAATAGAAAATGATTAGAACACCACCAAAATATATCTCGTAATACTGATTATCACGTCTTTCCGTACGCTTAATAACTGACAAGACTCTTTGATTGCCTTCAGGATTTTGTACACTGCGTTCTCCAACTGAATTATTCAAAAACCTAGCGGACCAATGGGCAGCCTTGTTAATTGGAAACGTCATAAGAGGTAGTACGTAAGTAAAAAAAAGAAGAGAGAAGTGTACCTATTTGATCTCAATTATCTTTACGGGCTTTAGAGACATGCAATCGGACCAGTTTCCGCTGGAGTAGCAAATTTTTATATTGAAAAGTTATTTCTAACTGTAAATTATGGGTGACAAATACAAGATTCGAAGGCGGCTCTTAAAATGGATAAGCAAAATTAAATGAGGAATAAGAGAGTGAAGACAAAAAAAAGGGGGGGGGAAGGATAGAGAGAGAGATAGCTGTTTTCGCCTCACGGTGACTTCCTGCGAATATGATACTTATGTAAAGCCAGGCCACAAGAGGTAGTTTAAATTAATTGAAGACAACTGAGCCGGTCGAATTGAATAATGAGAAGTTTATAGAACAGACTATAAAATGAAGCCAGTTATTCATGTTGAGTTTTTGATAAGGTTCATGTATATTTTTTATGTTATTTGGCGAGGAGGGGGGGGGGTGTGGTGGGTTAAAGAGCAATTCTTGATTGGGAATTAGTTCTACTGAAATTGTTTCGGCATGTCCCTCCTTGTATTCTATGGGAATGGACAGGGGTTTAATTGCAAGATTACGAAATTAAACAGAATTGGCTCATTCGAAAACGGTATGAATTTACTTAATGTGGTATTATTTTAATTATGCGTATAGATAAAATATAAAGCAGGAAGGGCGCTTTAGTCATATATGTTGTCGAATTTACACGTCAAGGTTTATCAAGAAGACATATCCTATGCATAATGTATGAGATTTAGGTGAACAAAGTGAAACATCAGGGGCGATGGTTATTGGTAGTTTCCAACTGGGGATCGAGGGATTAGGAGGGACATCGGGGAGTGGGTTGGGGGTTGGAGGCAACTTTGAGAGGGGGATTTAATTAATCCGCCCAACGGAGAGGGGCGGCTGATTAGATATATATATATATATGAATCTGCGTGTTCATAATGTATTGCATTCTAGTGTACGTGAGAGCGCGCGATGCCGACCAAGGCCTTGTTTATGAAGAAAAAAGTTATACGGGGTCTTGTACTTGACGTCATTAATGTAAATTGTCACGCGGGCTTGTACATTCAGAATTCCCACTCGGGTAGGAGTAAAAATACTAGTACGGCTAAAGGGTTCTAACCGCTAGTGAGTAATTAACCTTACACAAGAATGTGTATTTATTAATTTCCAATTTGTTTCCAGCAGGAATGCTTGTTGAATCTTATGAGTACTCACTATAGGACTCACTATAAGTGTGACGTCATATATACGCAAAACCCTTCTTAAGCAATATGTCGAAAGAATCTCTCGCGTTAGGCAAAATTGCGCCAAAAAAATGGAATACCTGCAAGAAGTAGGCTATTTCTCATCTTTGTCGAATTCAACTAAAGCGATTGTTTTGGTTTTCAGGCTTGTCAGCCCGACCCCCCCCCCCCCACCCCTCCTCCTCCCTCGCTTCCACCAAGAAGAAGAAAGTGATAGACAACGCGTCATATCTACCATTCCCGTGTGCTTACCTCTCCCGCGCTCCAACCCCTCCCCCCCTTCTCCCCCCTTCCCCCTCCCCTCCCCTTCTCTCTCGCCAGTCTGACATACGATATCATTAATATGCTATAGTGGTTTTCTTCTAAACTACGCAGTGTTATTCAATACAAACGATCAGACGTATAAACACCCTGCTTTGATTGGTCGCTGGAATGACCATGCAATTGTCTGCTTTTGGCTGTCTCGTTTGATGAAGAGAAAAAGAAAGAAAGAAAATCCACTGGGTTAATGAGTTTCGAAAAGTGTTTGCTTTTCAATTAGGCGGGCAATACGTCAATGCGGAATCAACTTGAAGATTTCGTTTAATCCAACTCAGGGCCGTAGGATCGTTCTCCTTTATTGCATGTGTAGGAATCTTGGAGTATACAGTATTCCGTTAGGGGCAATGTCGCATCATATTTAGAGCGGGAATGAAAGGATAACGAAAATTTAGGTTATGAAAGAGGCGTTCCAAGAGGGCTACACTTTGAACATGATACAAATAGAGTACATATTAGATATCATCGAACTTCCTATGAACTTGATCCGTGTGTCCTTCATAGGTCGTTGACTAGTTTTGTCTTACTTCAAAGGGTCGCTCATGATAGAATTACTTGGTACTGTAGTTCACCCTCTTTTAATTTATTGGGAAGCTGCATGGTACTTTGTTTACGACATTCAAACTGATGGCAGCAAATGAACCCACGTAATTTACATTTTTTGGATCATGAGAAAAATCATGCCATGGAAACAACTATCACTTTTAGACATACCGGTTTATGGCTTGCTTTACTGGCCACTGCTTCACAGACCCCCTCTTCCCCTTCTAATTTAACATACTAATGATGCGTTATGTTATACGAAAGTATCATATTATTCGTTGGGAGAGGCATCATATTCATGCAGGCAACATAAGTAGGAGGGAGGGTATATTTTTGGGGGGAGAAACGGGTGGAGTAATGGGCCTTATGGAATTATAGGTGTATCTGATCATAATTAGAAAGAAATAAGTATTTTACAAAACAAATTAAAACATGAAAATCATGATGCATTTGCTTCTTCAAATATGTTAATTGTTGGTCAATAGATGTTTTAACTTTTGGGGAAATAATTTAAGAACTTGGCCTTCAACGAAATAAGTTATGTAACTATAATAAGAGCAAAGAAAATAATCATTTTTTATATTTTTAGAAAAGACACTCAAAACTTCGGAGTAATATTTCAAACAGAAAATAATATTCGACTCCCCCCCTCCTCCGTCTTGGAACGTGAAAAGTGCAAACTTATTTCGTTGTCTAAACTAAGTTTGTTATTGTCTAAACTAAAGTTGTTGCTGCTGTTTTACCATGCTGTTGCTCAAACTCACGTTGATGTCTAAACTTCTGTTGTCTAAACTTACGTCGTTGTCTGAACTTAAACGTTGTTGCCATCGGCACTGTTCAACAATTGCTAAACCACGTGATGTAAAAAGTATAGCTTTTCGCACGAAATTCAACTTGCGCTGTATATGCTTACTATACACACGTCGTTAATTAGAACAGCGTGGTAAAACAGCAGCAACAACTTTAGCTTGGACAACAACAAATTAGTTTAGCCAACGAAATAAGTTTGCCCTTTTTGCGTTCCATACCCGTCTTCTTTTAAGCCTAGAACTCTTATAAATTCAGTATCGTAGGTATGTTATCTTGATACCAAATAGTCTGTTGGTTTATCTTACTTTTAGCCAGAACCGAAAGCCAATATGCTTTCCCATGAACGTAACCTTGATACTAAAACGTGGAACCTATTTAACAGCAAATGCGACACGGAGGAATAAATCAACGATAAAACATGCAATACACGAGATAAAAAAAAATATGCCTAAAAATCTTCCTTTCTTTTCTTTTGGGGTTAGAATTTTTGTTTTTAAATGAAATAAGCTTGGAATCAAAATGTATCTTTGTTTACTTGATTATCCATCATGACATTGCAAACAAGTATCAATTACAATGAAATAACTTGAGCATAACATTTAACTATATTTTGGTAAATTTTACTACAGAACCAAAGAGCAATAAAGCTGTACGAATTTTCATTGCCAAATATGACGTCATCAACAGGAATGCGGTAAAGGTGTGATCGATTAAAAACGATTGGCCCTGTAGTCTGTGACGTCACATTAAAAACACCAAGTGTAAACATTGTGGTTGCTAGGTAGTTGTAAATCAGGTCTAGTTGGATTTCGTAAGGTTGTATAAGATTTGTTTTAATTTTTTTTTTTTGTTAAGCTAAAGAAGCAACAGTATGTATACAAATGTGGCTAGTTATGCATAAACAATATACAAAATCTACTCTGAGTTAGAGATTAACTTTCCGTTTACTCTTAAAGGAGACACAAATCAAATCTTATACGAAACAGATGAACTAATCCACCAACCAGCTAATAAAAAAGAAAATAAGAAACTTGGTACGATTTGGCAAATATCGTTTGTAGTTTACAAGTTTGGGCGCCTTCATTTTGTAAAACTTGTTCAAGTCGCCAATCTTGCTTGTGATGGAACATTAAAACGGTAATATCTCTCAAATAAAGTAAGAATGTCTGTTAGCTGTTTGTTTGAGGGGAAGTTGGCCATCACAAGTATCTCTGTCCATTATACCCACAGGGAATGATGGTAGAATACCTTATCCTTATCTTAGACGAGTGCGCCGAGTGCGCCAAGTGCGCCAAATGCGCCAAATACGCCAAGTGCGCCAAGTGCATGTGATTTCAGTCACACCTACAAATTTGAGAGAACATTGTAGACCCATCTCTTCCCTATAGATCAGGGGTTCCCTAACTGGGGTGCTTGAACTTCCGGGGGTGCGTGAGTCCATCCCAGCAGGGGTTTCGTGAGACGTTTCTGAAAGTCAAAACTAGAGTACTTTTACTAAAATCTGATATATCATAGAATTTAGTAATGTACAAAAAAGTCGTACCTATCGACAAACTCTTTTCGCGTTCCATACGCATATGTTGCCATAGTATTATCGTGCCGTGCATGTGATAAATAACTGAATTATGAAACAGACACATGCAGGCTGTTATGCGTATTATATAGTATAATAATGACTCAGATCGTGTCTCCAAAAGTTGGGGGTTCGTGGACAACTCTGACATTCACAGGGGGTTCTTGGGGGGGGGGCAAAGTTAGGGAAACCCTGCTATAGATATACTCTACAACCTCACCAGTTCCGCTAGACCAGCTAAAGACTGTATTCCGGTTCCCCATTTCACCAGATTTACACATGAAAAGTTTTTTGAAGCCGGGTGGTATATAACCTCATACGCGCAAAACCCAGGTAATCTCAACACTAGGCACAAAATCCCTCGTTGTTTTATTCCGCATGATTGATGCATTGCGAAAAGCATGAAAGATTATTCAATTTATCGACTTCATTAAAGATTACTCAATTTATCGACTTCATTTATCCGTGAGCCGGAAAACGTGTGTGCGTTTTCTTACCGCATGTGGTGAACTATGGAGTAAATATTCTAGGAATCCGTTACCGTCAAACACATCGGATGACTATGAGGAAATAGCCATAATATCGGTTTCCTTTTCTGGCTAAACTACTTCGTTAAGCATTTGCGATGAGATTATTGTTGATCGGGACCTGTAAACAACTTTCGTTTGTTTATTTGTTTGTTTTACTCAAGTCCTAAGATGAAAGTCATCAAATTAACTTTAAGATTATTCTCTATCAAGTCGTCGTCACATAAGCATTATTAAGAACTTTGCTTAATTTGACTTATTAGAGTATAAATCGTTAATGACAGATTTCACTGTAGACTTTACGTCATAGAGATTAAAGTTCTAGAAACTATAAAAAAAAAGATTAGTATATTGATTATTGTGTTTATTCACTTCCGAAGGTTCTCACAAAAGAAAACAAAAGGAAATAAAAGTTTCTTGATTTCTATAATGTAGTACGTATCTTTTAGATTTTGTTTTAGCCATTTTCATGCATATGGTAAATTTATTGCCCTGGTATTCAACATTTTTGACTTGGTGACCGAAATCCTGACGTTAATCAACTTGATGACAATCCAGTGGCGGATGTTGTGTCCTTGAGATAAGGT